>NW_027103253.1:62960-174132 GCF_902728285.1 Clytia hemisphaerica | reverse complement strand
TTTACCTCTTTTAAAATCGAGTCTCCAATAATCGCGACATATCTTCTGCTCTCTGTTTTACCTCTATTCCTTTTTCTCTTCTTTCTCTCCGTGATGTTTTCAGAGTTTGCTACATTAGATTCTCTCTCATCAGAAGACTCATTAATTTTGTCATTAACTTGCAAAGGATTGAATCTGTTTTCCAAAGTGATAGCCTCCCCATGTTTTGTTTGCACGTTTTTACTTGTTCTCTTGGGAATTTGAAAAGACTCATTAGCTTGTTCAAGATTATTGCTTTTAGATTGATTTGTAGGTAGAAAAGTGTTTTTACGTGTGATCTCTTTGTTAGAGTTTGACACAGAGTCCTTCAGTGTGGATAAAAATGAGGAGTAAAGTCATTTGGTTGTTTTAAAGTGGGTTAAAACTTCAGGTTATTTTTTGGCTAAATTTTCCAGTGGGGCGGAGGCTGGCGGAGTGCTCCACCGGATCTCTGATACGAGGGTATTCTCCAGAGGGTTTCCAGATTCTCGCCCTCACCAATGGATGTGTATCAATATGATATTACGACGTTGGAAAATGTAACCTGGATAAATGATCGCAATTGTATTCCCATAAAAATGAAAACTGAAAAGAAAAAGAAGAAATAGCGAGGGAAGGATTGTTGTGATTTCATCCAATCTAGACCGCTGGAGAACTAAAAATAAGCATAGAGTGGCAAGATCAGGATTCTGAAACATCGTTATCACGATGCCCGTATTCTAAGTTTCGTATTGTTCCGCATCAGAAAATCGAAATTATGGCCGCGTGGATAAATTCCTTCTCCCATCCCAGAGCACAAGAAGAACGCGTGTTTAAATTCCAAATCAAAATACAAAGACAATAAAAAAGGATTACCTGGTATATCTTATTGAATTTTGATCCGTCTTCTTATTACTGATTCTAAACAAAAAAAAATGGTGTTAATTGATTTTAAAACCATTTCTAATTTTTCACTCAAGTGTAAATGCATAGAATTCCAAAAAAAAGCCAGTGTATTTCTACTGGCCTTTTTTTGCGCTACTTTCGATTTCGATCCGTTACAAATGCAAGAATTTGCCTGGCTGTCAAATTGCGTTTTGACTCAAAAAACTTTCCTGAACGGTAGGGGTTTATATTTTAGCAAAAAGTTATATATAAGCTTTTAATAAATCACAAAATTACAGTGAAACAACCTTCCTTTCGAAATGTAAAAATACGAATAATGTGGATGGCTTTCGTAGAACACGATAATAGAATAAATTCTCCAACACAATCAAATCTTTGAAACCATTTTTTTCCGATAATTGATAGCAAAATAGAAAGGAAAATCGTCAACATCGTTAGTGGAGAATACTTTAGGCGTACAAACTTTAGGGAGATGAACCTTTCGCGAGGTAAAAAAATTGCGAAAGTTGCGACATTTATTTACTCCCGTGAATACGACAGAAAAAATCTTTTTCGTGAACTTTAACTTTTCGCGAATGATCCTTTCGATAATGTTCAAAGATACTGAGTGACTTTCACAAAAAGGGCTAAAGTTCGTGAAAATCGTGAAAAGTTTCCACTCGCGAAAGTTTTTACGCCTTGTAAGCAAGATTAAGAAGCGTTTGCCCTCTGTTAGGTACATGATATTTGACCAAAAGAGCGCTTCATTTGTTTGGAAAGAGGCGATCACACATGGTGTTATCGTTCGGGCTTTTCATTTGTCCACTAACAAAAAAGGATGTGAATCGAAAATTTCGATTGTCGAACCGATCGAATATAATCGAAACCAATCGAAGTGATTGACCGAATCAATCGAAGCCAATCGAAGCCAATCGAACCAAATCAATATCTAAAAAAAGATGTAAATCTTCGATTGACTTCGATTGTTCGATCGATCACTTCGATTGGCTTCGATCGATTCGACCAATCACTTCGATTGGTTTCGATTATATTCGATTGGTTCGACAATCGAAATTTTCGATTGACATCCCCTGGGAAGAAGGGATGTCCAGACGATCTCAATTGAACGGAATCGACGATCGAACCAGTCAAACCAAATCGAATGGAATCGAATCTCAATCGAATATTATCGCAATTTTCAGATTCGATTGATATTCGATTGCGTTTGATTGATGTTTGATTGCGTACGATTGAGATCGTCTGGAGTTGATTGTCTATTTTTTGCTGCCATCTTTGTTTTGACGGTTAGAAAGCAGTATGGTCCAATCAACAATACGCTTCCGAACCGGGCGACGTTTCCCGACAATCAACAACAACAATCGAACCAGTCGAACAACAATCGAACCAATCGAATATTACCCAGAATTTTGACGTTCGATTGAGATTTGATTGCGTTCGACAATCGAATTTCAATTGGTCGATTGCGTTCCATTTGGTTCGACTGGTTCGATTGTCGATTCCATTCGATTGAGATCGTCTGGGGATGTCAGAATTAATGAGAGGAATGTTGATATTAGATCAACTTATGGTAAGTTTATCCAAAGATTTATTATACACTGGATAAACGACTCATAAAACGATGGAGAGCGATCATTGTATTTCCTTTGTTTCAGAAAACAATTGATGTTCTAGCTTTGTCCGCAAAGGACAACTGTCATGGCGACTCGAAGATGTCTGATTTTTAAAGATGTTTATCAGTCTTATTTTTAAAAAGTTCTCTAGCTCTTTCTTTTTGTACATTTGCAGAAAAAAAAGTTTGAAAGTAAGGCTAGTATTCCAAACCAGATACATTTGTGAAATCTAATGTGAAAAAAACATCATTAGACAAGAAATCCATCCAAAATGCTCATAGTGACACAAAATTTTCAATTGGAAATATCTTTCCAAGACTGTTCCCAGAAGAGCTGAAATTAACATACATAAGACTTGAGTGTCTTGGCTCCACTGTGGTATGAAAATCCTTTGGAGGCACGTGGTGGCAAGGTGCTTTTTTTGAGGTTGAAGTTTGAAAATTTCCGGTGTCAACATTAAATTTCTTATACACAACACGTCTTTTGCATCTTTCTCGCAGCTTGAAACGTCATAACGACTTATAATTATCAATTAAGTGGAAGAATCCGACTCTCACAGGAAAGTTTTAAGTCTCTTTTGGGAATTGGATGAGTGATTTTTGATAAGAAATGCAATAAAAATGCTTCGAAAAATCATTTAATGAGGGAAGGAGAGTGAACAATACTATCATTACTGCGGACATAGCTAGTACACGAGAAATCAGCAAAAATCTGTTACTTGTATATCCAGTGTATAATAAATCCTTGGTTTATCCAAAAACGCGTCGCAAAATGTGACATGCGATACTCTAAATGGGATCCCTATAATTTTTGGAAGGTCAAAATCACACTTGTAATAGTAGATGGATGGTAATGTAATGGATGCAAGGGAAACTTTGGTTATTGTTGTGTTGATTCCCTTGCATATCCACTGATACGTGGAGTTATCGTGATTTATGCTGGAGTTTTTTTTAAATTATCCAACATGAAATTACGCCTAGCAAAAGGTCTATATTTCTGGAGTGATGGCTGTACATAATATGTTGGTGCTAAATCAGTGAGGATATTATCGCAATTCTCAGATTTACGGAAAACACCAGCTTTTTGCTGATTTTTGCCTCGATTGCCCAAAACCAGTAACCTTTTTAGCTTGAGGGAAGAAAAAAATTAGAGTTTTTGGGTTTGCCGAAAAAACGCCTAGTCAAAAATGGTTCTATCTATCTATATATTTCAGTAGTTAACAACATAAATGTTTGTTCTCCCTACATATAAAAGCATTAACAAAAATAAGATAAATGAAATTGGTTTAATAATAAAAAATGTTTGTATGTTTATTCAATAATAAATATGTTAAAAATTCTAAAAAATCTAAGTATGTTTGGTTGAGGACAAAGCCTAGGTTATCGAGATTAAGAGTAACGAGCATAAGGCTAAAAAAAATGTTCTGAGAATGCCAAGATACGTGGAGGCAAAGTAGTAATGAGAAGTTTGAGCCTCAGGCTTAAGTCATGAGTAGTACTAATTAATAATATTGACGTTCTAGGCAAACTAAAATGGTGTAAAGTTAAATCAAAAGTTAAATTAAAAGTTAAAAATTTAATTAAATTAAAGGTTAAAAATTTAATTAAATTAAGTTTTAAAATAAACCAGTATTGTGCTAAAAAGATTAATAAACTAACTAGAAATAAAGAGACATAGCTAAAGTAAAAATATTTTTGGTAAGTAGGCAAGTGACGTCAAAACAAAATTGCTTCAAAGATGATTAAGTGAGTAGAGTGCAAAGATATATGAATTGGATAAAATAGGTTAGGGCAGGGCAATCCGATGATTAAGTGAAGTGAAAAAGAGGCCTGACGTCTGGATTCGATTTAAAAAACTAATAATCTAATTCTTTAGAAAATAACGAGAAGTTGCATCTTTAAATTCATTCCTATCTTCCATATTCAAAATGTTAGCTGGCAATTTATTCCACCAGTTAATAGATGCTGGGATAAATGAGTCCTGGTACGCAATTACACGTCCATGTATTGGTTGGTATTTATTACTATCTCGAACTGGTTTGGGTAAAATACCAGGCATAACAAGTTTCCCTCCTCTTATATCATGTAAAAGAACGACTGAATCGACTTTTCGATGATGTTGTAGAGGTTTCCAGCTCAAGTCCTTCATCATTCTAGTGGGACTAGCCTCCCACCTCCAATCAGAATAAACAAACCGGGCCCCTTTTCGTTGGACCATTTCAAGTTGATCGCAAAGTGATTGATTTGATATAGGATTCCAAACTGGTGAAGCATACGATACGATTGGTCGGACATAAATGTTGAACGCTTTCTCCTTTATTTTAGGAGAACATCCTCGCAAATTTCTTTGTAAGAACAATCGTTTTTGGTTGGCTTTCTTACAAATAGCATCGATGTGTGTATTCCACTTAAGCTTCTTGTTTAAAGTCACCCCGAGATATTTGGCATTTGATACTTTCTCGAGGTTCTCATTATGGATTGAATAAACAGATTCTATGGGTTTGGTTTTGTTCGTGATGGTGAGATGCTTGCATTTTTGTGGGTGGAATACCATGTCCCAGAGTGTTTCCCATTCTTGTAGAGCTCCATTCCCAACCTTAAAATACATCTTTTTGTCTAGGGCTAGGGTTTTTTTTGGCAAGTTCTTCCTTCGAAGAATATCGATCACTTTCGTTTTCCCCTGAAAATATTAGGGCCCTTGCTCTCTAGGCGGGTGGCCTAGACTCACTTTCGTTTTGTATAATTTTATAATGACGTATAAGGTAGCGTAATTCATGCAAAAATAATAATAATCTTTTTGTTTTTATTTTCAGGTATGCCGCCAAACATTGACGCCATCGTGTATGGATTTAGCATGAACAATAGGACCGACAGACTTGACAAAAGGAGCAAACAATAAGACGACCCGAGAATCTTACGATGAGGGCGTTTTGTCTCCGCCTGATATCATGTCCACAGAAGACGCTGTTTAAAAAGCGGGGGTAAAAATAGTAAGTAATAGCTTTTGTAAGTGTTTATTTTGCGAAATATATAACCATTTTCTAATATGGTCTACAAATTAGCATTTTTAGAATTTTGATAATGAAAACTTAAATATATATAATGAAAAAACAAACAAACCATTTCAATTTTTTTATACGTTTCACCCCCGGAAAAATTATGTATTACCTATTACGTAACTTTACATTTCCCGACTCGCTAACTCCCAGAGGAATTCCGATTGTAAACCCGATTGGTTAGTTTCGGAACATCTTCATAATGGCAGATAATTTGGAAGTGTCTAGTGGAAAGCTTGTTTGAATTTTTTGATGTCAGTATTAATTTTGTTGGTTGATGGCTTGTTGAATCTGGCAAGAAAAAAGTAAACAGGTACATAGGTTCAGCCCCCCGTTATTTTTTTTTTTGGGGGGGGGGGGGGGGCTAAGAAATATTTTGGCCTTTAAAGAGCCTGGGGGCTAAAATTACCAAAATATTTGGGGGGACCAAGATTGTTGGGGGGAGCCTAGATGATCTGACTGAGACTCTGGGGGCTGTTCAGCTAAATTCAAAAGATATCTTATCTTTCTATTAAATCAAATATAAAAAGCAAAAGACTTGTAAACATAAATATTAAAACAAGTAAAATTTAGTTTTCATTTATCAGTACTCGCATATATTTTTTATTGACTTTACGGGGGCGGGAGAACAATGTTTTTGTTTTTGTTTATCTTGGGACCTGAAGTGTTAGGGGACCTAGCACAATGCAATTTTTTGGGGGGAGCTAAATTGTTGGGGGGACCTTACTTTGTTGGGGGGAGCTAGAAACCTGGCTGAAGCTATGAGGTATAGCTTTTTCTAACCAAGGATCTGAAGGATTCGAGCAACACTGCTAATTTTTAGAGACACAATGGAAATTCATTCTGCAAAAGGTCTATAATTGTAGGAAAATTATCCCAAACTTTTTTTCGTGTCTGTTTCAGTTTTTAATAGCTTGTTTGCGTTCACTTTCAGATATGTAACTCAGAAGGTAACATAACGTACAAGGTATAAAAAGTTGAATTCAAATCACAGACCCATATGTAGATCATTTTCAGAATTAAGATTTATTTGTATCAGTGCAGATCAGTGAAGGTTGAGTAACATTCCATTTGTTTTCATATTAGCCTGTTAGCTGTAGGGGACAGGTAGCTCATGATTTTCTCAAATTGTTGATCATTTTGAATAAAATCAAAACAAATGAATGTTAACAAAAAGATTTCATTTTTCATTGACTTAGTTATAGCGATGTCACTATTATTGTGTTGTTTATGTTGTTGTTGTTGTTTGTGTTGTTGCTCATATATTTGAGCTCTCCACTATAAACAAGGAAACAAACTTTGCTCATAAATTTCTCATATTTTCATCCAATCTCCAGTCCGGAAAGAAGGGGAATGTTACGCCGGAGCTGCACCAACTTAACTGGTAAAAGTTGGAGGCAGCAGATCTCAAACTTCAAATCTACGCCGGAGATATCCGGCGCACAAGCCGCAATTTCCAGACTGGTACAATCTAAATACCTAAAAATTAGAAGAAGAAAACAATAATGACATAGCTATTATTTCTGTTACAGTGTTTAAAAGAAATAAAAAGATGCTATCAAAAAAATCCAAGACTATTATTCTTTTCTTAGTTCTTATTTCAGGTATGTATCTATCTGTTTGTATTTTATTGATTATCAAATTTTCTTGATAAAAAAGGTTTTTACAATCAATAATCAACGATTATACTTGATCATTTAGCTTAACTTCATATTGAATAATATTCCTTCATCTTTTTGGATTTTTTTAATCAGTTACCAGATCAGATGCTGAGGAAAAAGAGGATACAAAAGATGAACGAGAGGGAAAAAAAGCCCCTTCAAAGCCCATCAGCACTTTGAAAGTTGTCAAAGAAAATGTCAGTGGCGATAAATTCTCGTCATTTTCTGAAGATAAAGATAATAATAGAGATGATGAACAAACTGTCTCAGATATACGTAAAGAGGCAGAGAGCATTGTAGTGAAGAAGAACTCTGAAGCAAGGACTCCTCAAGAAATTGAGAATGAAGCAAAAAGCATTTTACAGGGTGACTCCGAAACTCCTGATTCTCAAAATAAAGAATCTACAGACTCAACTAGTCATGAAAGTCTAGCTTCTGATACCGCTTCTAATATTGAGGATATAGACAGTGACCTTTTGAATTCAGAGGAAGACAATGTTTTGTCTGAGAGTGTCACTGAAGAAACAGTTGACAATACAAATGAGGATGACAGCAATGTTGCAGAGAAGAAAATTTCTCAGAATGAGGATGTAGGATCACCTCCTGAGGGACAATTCAAAAACACACCTGAAAAGGAGAAAGTAGAACAGCAGAATATTATAAATCAGAACACTGCATCAAGTGACAAAGAAAGCACGCCTTCAATGCAAGAGAGTGCTGAACAAATAGATGATAAAAATATAAATAATGAGGAAGGAACAGCTAAAGAGAATAATTTGGAGCCAGAGAGAATGAAAGTCGACAATGATGGTAATATTTTTACTGAAACAGAGGAATCTGAACGAGCAGTTGTTGACTTTAATGAAGAGATTAACCCTGAACTTGAAGAAGATTTTGGAGAGGATTATATTGATCCAGAAGAAGAAAGTTTTGATGAAAGTGGTGATGATGGTGATCTTGAACCAGAAATGTCAACAAAAACTGAGGAAAAGACAAATTCAAAGGCTGGGGAAAAAGTAGCAAAGAAAGAAGAAGAAATAGAAATCAAAAAGGAAGAAGTAGCTGAAGAACAAATAGCTCTTGATGCAAAAGCAGAAAATGAAGAACAAAAGCCAACCAAAGACACAACAGGTCACTAGCTTCTTTTTTTTTAATATATAAACTTTTAAGTCATAGCTTTTTATTTGCTTAGTCCGTCATGAACTGAAACAACTCCAAAAATCTGAAGAAATTTGTATTTTTTCATATTCAAAAGATTTTGCCTTTCATTTTTACTCTATTTTTTCCTTTCAGAAGATAAAGAACTTGAAGCCTTGTACAGAGAAGCTAAAAACCTTCCAAAGACTGAACAGAAAAAAAGAAATCGCTTACTTTTATCTGTTGCAGAAAAAGGCCACTTAGATTCAATGGCTGACATCGGCTATCCATTACTTGTAAGTGAGACTCTAATTCCTTATTGTCAGTTCAGACTTCTTTAAGTAAAGTTAAGTAAAAAACTGAGTTCGGGTGAGATTATTTAATCTGTTTAACATGTTTACATTTTGCAATCTTGGAATAAAAGGCTTCTATTTGACATTTGATGTGGTTGTCACATGCAAAAAAATGGAAAATCTTGCAATTTGTTAAAGATTCTATCTTTAACTCATTTACGCATTTTGATTGGCTAAGCGGTAGTTGGAACCTTTTTCTTCAAAAAGATAGAACCTTTTAGTTTGAAAATCTCATTTACCAATCAGATTGCATGCAAAATTTTCACTTATTTTGCATATGGAAACCTCAGAAAGTGGATAGGACCCTTTTATTCTATGGTTGCAATTTACGTACAATGATTGGTGCTTTAGAAGTTCACAGTGTCTGTCTGCCATTCAAATCTTTGGTTTTGTATGTTTTTTACTAGGGATTTCAGGGTTCTTTGAATCTGATAAAGGGTTTATTTTGTACTACTTAGTCCTTTGAGAATCTTTAAAATATTTCATTAGGGTTTTTAGTATGTCAAATTTAAAAGCTTGATAAGAAATGGAGAAAATTTTAATATTTATTGATTATTTAGTTTGGTGATGAGATCAAAGCCAACATTTCAAAAGCATTTCAGATGTTTCAAAAACTTGCAGAAGAAGGCTTACCAAAGGGGCAACAGGTATTGATTTTTTGATTTTTCTATTTTTAAGACAGATTTTTTCATTGGCCATCTTTTTAAACACTGTTCATTGTTAATAATTTTTTTTTTTTTAGGGGCTCGGCTTCCTCCACGGTACAGGTTTGCATGGGAATTCAAGCCAAGCAAAGGTATAGTGGTTTCTCTCATTTCTACTGCACTTATCTTAGTATTTTAGGAAGTACAATTCGCTGTGTCAATTCAAGACAGACTTTAGTCCATTTTTTCGAAAATTGACTTAAGACCATAACCCCTTATTTCAGCATGCACGTTTTCCAAAAACGGCCTTATTAAGTCCACAGAATTCTAATGGGAAAGAGGTGTGTTTTGCTATTCAAAAAAAAAAAAGAATTTAGAATGTTCCATAATATATCAACCATAAACAGCCTTAAGTCCTAAATTTTAGGGCAAATTTTATTTTCTATGAAGCATTGACATGAAATGTGTAGCCTTAAGTCCAACACATCTCAACCTTTAAAGTCAATTATCTCAAAATGAAAAAAACGGACTTAAGGCTGTCTTGAATTGACACGGCGAATTGGATATTTTAAAAACAAAAATTTATTCCTTTTACTTTAGTCAATCATTTACACTACATTTGCTGCACTTGGAGGCGATACGATGGCTGAAATGATGCTTGTAAGTAAACACATTATTTATTACATAATTATTATGTTCAATATTTCTGGATATGAAACTTCAGCACAAGTTTCTTTGGTGGTCTTCAATCTCTTGTTCTCAACTTCAGTTCGCTTTGATTTTTGGGGCCTGGGGACGAGTTCTTCGCTAAAACAAGGCTAAAACTTTGGGGCAGCCTGGAGACTTCAAAAATTGTTCGATTTGGCTGAAATTTTGCACACTTCGACTTGTTCCTTGGGTGAATATCTGGGGGTGTTTTTTTCATTTTTTGAAAATTTTGATTTTTGGGGCCTGGGGACGAGTTTTTCGCCAAAACGAGGCTAAAACCTTAGGGCAGCCTGGAGACTTCAAAAGTTGTTTGATTTGGCTGAAATTTTGCACACTTGTTCCTTGGGTGAATATCTGGGGGTGCTTTTAGCATTTTTCAAAAATTTTGATTTTTGGGGCCTGGGGACGAGTTTTTTTGCCAAAACGAGGTTAAAGCTTTGGAGCAGCCTACAGGCCTTCAAAATGGTCGGATATGGTTGAAATTTGTTCATTGGGTGAATATCTGGGGGTCTACAATTGGGCCTATGAATAATTTGAAGCCACTGAAGTTGAGCCCAGTGCGTTGCGCACGTTCGACTATTATTACTTTTCATATTGAAATAAACTTTATTTTCTTTCTGAAATAAATTAAAACTATTTTTTGCAAAGGGTTACAGACATTACAGTGGTATTGGTGTTCAAAAGAGCTGTGAGACTGCCTTAACATATTATAAAAAAGTTGCAAAGAAGGTATCTGATGCTGCCTCCTTACATTCTGGTGGAAATGCGGTACAAAGAATACGACTTTACGATGAACTAGAACAACCTGGTGGTAACGCGGGACACATAGATGAAGACTTATTGCAATATTACCAATTTCTTGCTGACAAGGGCGATACACAAGCTCAAGTATGTCAATTTTTAAACATCTTATATTAGAATACGTGTGAGGTCATTTATAATTAATGATATTAATCTTAATAGATTTGGTACTTTATTCCATCAAGCGGAGTAAATAGTAGCATATGAAAAAATGAAAATAATGATTTTGCATATTTTTCATGGTGTTCATAATACTATTTTGCATATCTTCATTTACTCATTCACATAACTCCTAGAAATTTTTTTTAATCAAAATTAACTTTTCATTTCCAATATTCACATTCCAATTCATTTCCTTTATTCACATATTTCTGAAGGGAAATTTCTGTAATATATATTTGACCTTTGTATTTTCTGAGAAAAATCTGCATGCTCATACTTCACTCGCATATTTCTCAAGGAAAATTATCTGAAATCTATATTGACCTTCGTATTTTCAAAGGTAAATTTGGATGTTCACAACTTCACTCATGTATTTTTCAAGGAAATTTCTTGAAATCTATATTGACCGTCATATTTTCAAAGGAAAATGTGCATGTTTATAACTCTGCCCATTTCTTACAAAAGGAAGTAACTGACATTTTTATGAATTTTCTTTTTTTTGCAAAAAATGGATTCTTTGGGTCAAAACTTAATTTTTTTAGTTTGGAAAAAAAAATTTTTGCGTTATCAATCTGGAGAAAATTTTTTGAATAAAGAAGCAACTGACAGGTTTCTGGAGAATGTTTTCTGACAAAAAGAAGTAAATGACTGTTTTGCTCCTTTTTGTCAGAAAAAGGTATCACTTACTTCCTTTTGTCAGAAATATTCTTCAAAAAACTGGTCAGTTACTTCTTTCTTCAATTTCTTTTGGTTGAGGTTTACTGACAAAACAAGGGTCTTGTTTTTCTCTGCAACAGTGAGCATTGCGAGAAAAGCATTGATGCTCAAAACTAATCTCCAATGAGTAGAACAATAATCAGTCATTTGATTTTTGATCTGCATCCGATGCCAGCATAAAACTCGCTTGGTCAATTTTCTAAATTTCGACTTCATGTCAGTTACTTCTCTTTGTCAGAAATGACTTCATTCACCTATTCCTCAAGGAAAACCTGCATGCTCTCAACTTCACTCACATATTTCTCAACTTGAAATCTATATTGACCTTCATATCTCTCAAGAAAAATCTGCATGTTCACAACTTCACGTATTTCTGGAGGAAATTTCTTGAAATCTGAATTGTCCTTCATATCTCTCAATGAAAATCTGCATGCTCTCAACTTCACTCTCATATTTTTCAAGAAGAATTAGTTGAAATCTATATCAACTTTTGTACTTTCAAAGGAAATTCTGCATGCTCTTAACTTCACTCACATATTTTTCATGGAAAATTACTTGAAATCTATATTGACCTTCATATTTCTCAAGGGAAATCTGCATGTTTACAACTTCACTCATATATTTTCTGAGAAAAATCTGCATGCTCTCAACTTCACTCGCGCATTTCTCAAGGAAAATTATCTGAAATCTATATTGACCTTCGTATTTTCAAAGGAAAATCTACATACTTACAACTTCACTCACATATTTTTCGAGGAAATTTCTTTAAATCTGAATTGATCTTCGTATTTTCAAAGGAAAATGTGCATGTTTATAACTTCGTTCACCTATTCCTCAAAGAAAACCTGCATGCTCTCAACTTAAGTGACGTATTTCTCAAGGAAAATTATTTGAAATCTATATTGACCTTCATATCTCTCAAGGAAATCTGCATGTTCACAACTTCACGTATTTCTGGAGGAAATTTCTTGAAATCTGAATTGACTTTCATATCTCAAAAATCTTCATTCTCATATTTTTCAAGAAAAATTATTTGAAATCTATATCAACTTTCGTACTTTCAAAGGAAATCTGCATGCTCTTAACTTTACTCAACTATTTTTCATGGAAAATTACTTGAAATCTATATTGACCTTCATATTTCTCAAGGAAAATCTGCATGTTTACAACTTCACTCACATATTTTCTGAGAAAAATCTGCATGCTCTCAACTTCAATCGCTTATATCTCAAGAAAAAATTATCTGAAATCTATATTGACCTTCGTATTTTCAAAGGAAAATCTACATACTTTACAACTTCACTCACATATTTTTCAAGGAAATTTCTTTAAATCTGAATTGATCTTCGTATTTTCAAAGGAAAATGTGCATGTTTATAACTTCATTCGCCTATTCCTCAAGGAAAACCTGCATGCTCTCAACTTAACTCACGTATTTCTCAAGGAAATCTGCATGTTCACAACTTCACGTAATTCTGGAGGAAATTTCTTGAAATCTGAATTGACTTTCATATCTCTCAAAAATCTTCACTCTCATATTTTTCAAGAAAAATTATTTGAAATCTATATCAACTTTCGTACTTTCAAAGGAAATCTGCATGCTCTTAACTTTACTCACCTATTTTTCATGGAAAATTACTTGAAATCTGTATTGACCTTCATATTTCTCAAGGGAAATCTGCATGTTTACAACTTCACTCACATATTTTCTGAGAAAAATCTGCATGCTCTCAACTTCAATCGCGTATATCTCAAGGAAAATTATCTGAAATCTATATTGACCTTCGTATTTTCAAAGGAAAATCTACATACTTACAACTTCACTCACATATTTTTCGAGGAAATTTCTTGAAATCTGAATTGATCTTCGTCTTTTCAAAGGAAAATGTGCATGTTTATAACTTTATTCACCTATTCCTCAAGGAAAAGCTGCATGCTCTCAACTTCACTCTCATATTTCTCAAGGAAAATTACTTGAAATCTATATTGACCTTCATATCTCTCAAGGAAAATCTGCATGTTCACAACACTTCACATAATTCTGGAGGAAATTTCTTGAAATCTGAATTGACCTTCATATCTCTCAAAAATCTTGACTCTCATATTTTTCAAGAAAAATTATTTGAAAACTATATCAACTTTCGTACTTTCAAAGGAAAATCTGCATGCTCTTATCTTTACTCACCTATTTTTCATGGAAAATTACTTGAAATCTATATTTGACCTTCATATTTCTCAAGGGAAATCTGCATGTTTACAACTTCACTCACATATTTTCTGAGAAAAATCTGTATGCTCTCAACTTCAATCGCATATTTCTCAAGGAAAATTATCTGAAATCTATATTGACCTTTGTATTTTCAAAGGAAAATCTACATACTTACAACTTCACTCACATATTTTTCGAGGAAATTTCTTTAAATCTGAATTGATCTTCGTATTTTCAAAGGAAAATGTGCATGTTTATAACTTCATTCACCTATTCCTCAAAGAAAACCTGCATGCTCTCAACTTAACTGACGTATTTCTCAAGGAAAATTATTTGAAATCTATATTGACCTTCATATTTCTCAAGGGAAATCTGTATGTTTACAATTTCACTCATATATTTTCTGAGAAAAATCTGCATGCTCTCAACTTCACTCGCGTATTTCTCACGGAAACTTATCTGAAATCTATATTGACCTTCGTATTTTCAAAGGTAAATTTGCATGTTCGCAACTTCACTCGTGTAATTTTCGAGGAAATTACTTGAAATCTATATTGACAGTCATATTTTCAAGGGAAAATCTACATACTTACAACTTCACTCACATATTTTTCGAGGAAATTTCTTGAAATCTGAATTGATCTTTATCTTTTCAAAGGAAAATGTGCATGTTTATAACTTTATTCACATATACCTCAAGGAAAACCTGTATGCTCTCAACTTCACTCACGTAATTCTCAAGGAAAATTACTTGAAATCTATATTGACCTTCATATCTCTCAAGGAAAATCTGCATGTTCACAACTTCACGTATTTCTGGAGGAAATTTCTTGAAATCTAAATTGACCTTCATATCTCTCAATGGAAATCTGCATGCTCTCAACTTCACTCTCATATTTTTCAAGGAAAATTATTTGAAATCTATATTGACCTTCGTATTTTCAAAGAAAAATTTGCATATTTATAACTTGCTTCACAAATTCCTCAATGAAAATCTGCATGCTCTCAACTTCACTCTCATATTTTTCATGGAAAATCACTTGAAATCTATATTGGCCTTCATATTTTAGAAGGAAAATCTGCATGTTCATAACTTCACGTATTTCTGGAGGAAAGTTCTTCAAATCTGAACTGACCTTCGTATTTCTAAAGGAAAATCTGCATGTCCATAACTTCATTCACACATTTCTCAATAAATCTGCATATTCATGACTTAGTTCACAGAAAAGTTTGAGAAAAACTTCTGTAATCTAAATTTGACCTTCGTATTTTCCAAGAAAAATCACTAACTCATCTAACTTCTCTCATGCTCACATCTTCACTAAAGTATTTTTGAAGGAAAATTCCTTTGAGTCTGTATTGATCTTCGTATTTTCAAAGGAAAATCTGCATGTTTATAACTTAACTCACCTATTTCTCAAGGAATATCTACAGGTTCATAACTTATTTCACGTATTTCTCAAGGAAAATTATTGAAATCTATATCAACCTTTGTATTCTCCAATTAAAATCACTATCTAACTTCTGTCATGCTCACAACTTCACTCAAGTATTTCTGAAGGAAAATTCCTTGATTTTTCCATATAATAAGCATTTTTTTTAGGAATTTACAATCAACGTATTTTTCAAGGAAAATCTGAGTGCTCATAATTTCAGTCACGTATTCGATCGTTTAGATTACAGTACATCTTGAAATATTTTGAAAGAATCTTGTTTTTGCATTTTCAAAGAGAAGTTTGCCTACTAACCTGTGTTTATTTCAACTAAAGTTTTTCAAGATTTCATTTTAGAAAAATCCCAAATACTTTCAACTACGGTCATGATAAATATATATTATTGTAAAGAAATATTATTGTAATGAAAAACAGTAATGGAAATATCGAATTTTACTTTTCCAGATTGGTCTTGGTCAATTATTCTTCCAGGGAGGACGCGGTATCGACATAAATTATGAGGTTTGAGTTTAGCTGTCTTTTGAATCAGTGGTCTGCAAAGTAAAATTCAACATCTATCTTTATAGATTCAGATGAGTAATTTTACAAGTTATTATTTAACTTTGTTTGACCAAAAATGGCTAAGCGAAAAATTGCTAACGTGTCAGGATTTTTGAGTATGATTTTCATCCCTAAGACAAATCAGATGGATGTTGACAGCCTGATATTCTGCTGTCGGATATTGATGTATTTTACAATATTATAATATATTATTCCTTTTCATAATTTTGTTTTTCTTCAGAAATCAGAGAACAAGTGAGTAGTGAAATGGTGGAAAGTAATTTTTTCTTCTTACCATGCAATAAAATGATGAAACTTTGTTGTTTGTTTTTAGAGAGCGTTCCATTATTTCAAGAAAGCAGCCGACAATGAAAATGGAAATGGTTTGGCTTATATTGGAAAGGTATGAATGCTCTATCCTATGTAGTTAATTAAAGGTTTTGTTTTTAAATAAGAGTGATATCTTGCTTACTCATCAATTTTAATTCACAAGCTTTTTTACAAAGGATTGACACGGACGTGGAGCAAGATTGGTTAGAAAGAGGAAAAACATTTTTTTACTTATATCAGCATAATATAACAATAGGTAGACACTGTCCTGATATGAAATATGTGTCTGATATGAAACGGGAACACTTGTGTAAAAATAAAACCTTTAAGCCCGTGGATACCACTTATATTTTTCAACAACGGGAAAAAAGTGTCTTTTATTATCAAAGCAATATGTAGTCAATATCTGTCACTTACCCTCATTCAAATGAGTGCAATGAAACATTTAATATGCCTTTTCTTCTGTTTTCAGATGTACATGCAAGGTTTACATGTTCAAAAAGACTCGGACCAAGCTTTTCACTACTTCAAGAAATCATTGGAGAGTGTAAGTTACAATGATTCTATAGTATATACTTATGTATTTATGATACGAGCTTAACTTTTGAGATAGCCCTGCGCCTGATGTTCCTGAGTAAAAAGAATTGGTTCATTCAACTCAATGAACTAAACTATAGAGACTAATTAATTCTTCTTCTAGAAAAATCCGATTGGGCAAGCAGGACTGGGTATGTTGTATTTGAAAGGTGAAGGTGTGAAGAAAGATTACGACGAAGCACTCAAATATTTCAGTCAGTCTGCCGAGCAAGGATGGGTGGAAGGACAATTACAACTTGGAAATATGTACTATAGTGAGCACTAGCATCTTTTATTTATACTTTATTTTTTGCCAAAAAATCATTTGCACAGAACCATGATTCTTTAGACATGAAAATAAAGTGAGTCTAATTTTGCCCTGTTCAAAGTAAAAATAACGTGTTTGTGAAAATTGCTGAAGTCAACAGTTTTTTTTAGCAACAAAAAGGAAAAAGAATTTTAGGCTTCAGGCCTGGTACTACATTATCACTTTATCATTATCGCAAACACTTTTAACAGTAATCATTTTTTTCTCCTTCAGACGGAATAGGTGTCAAGAAAGATTACCGACAAGCGGTCAAATATTTCACTTTCGCTTCACAATCTGGTCACGTGCTCGCTTTCTATAATTTGGCCATGATGCATACCATTGGTGCTGGTGTCATGAGGTCCTGTAATGCTGCTACTGAGGTGAGTTACTGGTGTAAGGGAATCTCCTTAACTTGAAACTCTATAACTCAACTCGAACAAATTTTCACATTTCTTCAGTTAACTATTTAATTCCCTATAAACCTTACTCCATAACTCGAAATTTTCTTAACTCGGACAAATCTATGTTCCCCGTGCATGTTTGAGTTATGGAGGCTCCACTATAAAAAGGTTCCCTTCTTTTCTGAAAGAAAAATATTATTCACCGAGCAAAATGTTGCTGAAACATTTTATTTTTTAATGCACCCATTTTCTGTTGGGGACAATTCCCAATCTGCAAGTTAAAACGTCTTTTTTGTCGCTAACTGTTTGCATTCTTTTGATCTCTTTTAAAAACCCTTCTTTTTTTGTCTATAGTTATTCAAGAACGTAGCCGAGCGAGGTAATTGGTCAATGATGTTCATGGATGCGCATGACGCTTACAAAGATGGTGACTTGAAAACAGCTCTCATCAAATATTATTTCCTCGCGGAGTTGGGATACGAAGTCGCTCAAAGCAACGTCGCTTATATTTTAGATAAAGGTAACTGTATTTTTAAATCATTGTCAATTAACTATTAAACCGCTAGCAATATGATTGTAGTTTCCTTGATGTTTTTTCCTCCGAATAATTTTCTCTTTTTCCCAGTAAAACTTTTTTCCAATAATTTAACAATTTTATTATTTTCTCTTCAGACGAGACGAACTTCTTCGACAAGAATGAAACCTACTCCAGAGCTTTATTGCAATGGTCACGCGCGGCGGAACAAGGATACGCCATTGCGCGCGTGAAAGTTGGTGATTACTATTTCTACGGGCTGGGAACAAAAGTGAATTATGAGATGGCTGCATTGCAGTATCGTCTGGCCTCCGACAAACAAGCCAACGCTCAAGCCATGTTCAATCTGGGTTTTATGCATGAACAAGGATTTGGTCTCAAAAAGGTAAATGCTTTATAAGTCATCAAGTTAACTATTATACACTTCTGACGGTTCGCCAACTGAATATATAAACGATTTCCTATGCTGTAGAGGGCTCCCTTCATCTAGCCAAAAAAAATATTTTTTGATTTAGTATTTCTTTATTCTGTTTTTAGGACATTCATTTAGCGAAGAGATTTTACGACATGGCGGCAGAGGCTAGTGTAGATGCGCAGTTTCCAGTCTATTTGGCATTGGCGAAACTTGCTCTGGAATTCTCTTACGAATGGCTTATGAAGGTAAAAAAAAGTTTCTATTACTTTGTTAAATGTTGCATCGGAAAACAAAAATTTTAAAATCACCGACATTCACTTATTTCTGTCCTTTATAAAGACGTATCACTCCGTTTAAAAAGACCCGTCTTTGCTAGAAGTTGTTGACTTCATAAGAATAGTAACAAATGAAATATCTTTCGTGGAAGTTTAATTCTGTTCTTGTTAGTTTCTTGGTTTATACTTATTTTTCTCACCGTTTTTTTTTTTGTTGCAGAATTATCGATTCTGGGAGCAGATAGATACAGAGAAGATGCAATTATACGTCGTTCAGAAAGTCGGTCCTGATTGGGATATTTACGTCATTACCGCACTGACGGGTTTATTAGGATTGCTTTTATTGTTCCGTCGCGCGCTGAGACGATAAAACGTTAATTTATTCGAATGTAAAGAATAGTTTTGAAGTAGGGTACAATATTCATTCACCGCAATACACAAAACACTGTTGGTAACGATCAGAAAAACTTTGGTGTACGGTTCTCTTTTACACACAACCCAGTATTCATGTCAGAGAAATTTCGATAGTTTTCTGAATGAGTCTCGAACAATGAAGTATAAACCCGAAGGGCTAGAAGCAAATCTTTAACCTTTCCCAGGCAAGAAAAAGTGAAGTCTTTAAAATGTGTGCCGGATTTTTGATGACAGATTGAATCTAGCGATTTCTTAATTTTCGAAATCTGGCGGTAAATTTTACTTTCAATCCGATATTTGTGTGAAATCCACGCGGACCGCGCTAGGCCGCGCAACTTTGGTAGGATTTAATTACTTCAATTCCTACCAAGAAGATTTAATTCTAGCCCTTTGGGTTTGTACATCATTGGTCTGGAAATCTCATGATGAATAGCTCAAGCGATTTTCAACAATTGAAATTACGCATCTTTTGGGGTGTAATGGATGTAATTTTTATAGCATTTTTTGTAGATTTAACGTTTATCTTGTGTTTTTATCACATAGTAACAAATTTATGATGTCTTTGTATATATTTATTATTGGAATATCAAGGAGGTGTTTCAATCAATTTTCTTTCTTTGTTTTGATTTCTTTTGATCACATGTTTGGGCCACATACCTTGTGGGACCTCCTCCCACTGGAAAGCTACAACTCTCTCTTCAACTATTACCCTCATTTTGAAGACACAAAAGTTTTGGAAACCCCATTAGAATTTCGAGCTATAATAAAAGATAATATTTGAAATCCCTAACCCACTTACTTATACAAGCGATTTTCCATTCCCAACTTCATTTATCCCCTCTAGCCAAAGAAACACCTATCGGGTTACTTACTAAGACAAGAGCGTTTTCGAAAAAGTATTTTAAAAAATCCTATAGTACTGTAATAAAATTATTATCAGCCAAAAATTGCTATTTTGGCTGAAAAGAACCTGCCTTTAAGCGTTTCACTTATTTGTAAAGCCACTTCAATTAGTAGACCCTACGGAGGATTTAGCTGAAATTTTGATTATAATGCATATAGAAAATATATATAAGTTAAGTGAATTTTTTTTCCTGTGGTGAGTACAATAACGGATATCCACCACCACTTTAAAAAGCACGTGCATTAGATGTAGAAGAAAGGTAGACTAGTAAACTAGTCGGTTATTACTTATAACCTTATAATAAAACTGTCAATCAAATAATGTAAACACTAATTAAATATTCAGCACGCGTGAGAGAAAAGGAAAATAACCGACTAGAAGCTACTTCCAACGCCTTTTTTTCTTCACCTAAAATTGTAAGGAGAGACATACAGATTTCTGTATGTCTGACCCGTGCGTGATTGCATTTATTTTTCTTTCTGTTTATTGCGTTTTCAGAAATGCTCATTTATTTAAATGTTCCCATGTTCAATGTTACTATGAAATATCATTTAGTCAATAAAGTTGGATGGATTCTCAAAAACCTAAAAAAAATTGTAAAATTAAACAACGTTTTTTGAGGGAAGTAGCTTCTAGTCGTTGAAATTCAGAAAAGAGACGCAACTTCACCCCCTCGATTCTTTTTATTTGGAGCTTGATTTTTTGTATATGGGTTTGTTTTCAACGACTAGTTTACTAGTCTAGAAGAAAGGTTACTAAGGAGTGCCTGCTAATCGTGTTATATCGTCTTATATTGTCGTTTGATTGTCTTTCACTTGTCGAATGAATAAGAAAGATATCATCTTTATAAAAAAATTAGCCCAGTTCGGGAAAACCTCAATCCTATCCTAAAACATGAGATACTTGAAAAAAGAAACAAAAAAATGGGAGATAAACTGTTTCTTTTTTACGTAAAACAGTAGTAGATTTGTGGTTTAACTTCAAAACAGCTTTTTATATCATTATATGTGCTTAATTGTTGCTATGGCAAATATCATTTAAATTAGTCATCTCTTTCTAATTCCCTCGATAGATACCATTTTTATTATCTTTGTCATTTTAATCTTTGTGTTTTTTATTTTTATTTCTATAAATGCATTTTTGATAATCTTATTGTACCTTTATAATGACCCTCCTATTCGTGTTAATTGATGTTTTGCTGCTTGTTTCAGCTTCTTAAGCAATAAAATCATCGACGACGGAGGGAGAACACAGCAAGCTGAGCATCATCGACATTGGGGGAACATTTTTTTATGCTTGCAAAGATTTTTATGTGATGAATATATTTTGATGTGAGAAGTGAGTGAACACAACTTGATAAGGCGTTGGAAAAATATCTGCAAGTTCATTCAGTCAATCTTTCAAGAATCATGACGAAACAGTGGCATAATACAAAAATCCCACAAAAACCGGTAAGTTTCGTTGTCTTCCATATTTCGCATTTCACCAGTTTTTTTTACTTTGGATGAACTATTTGCAACTCGTTGTCCTGATAATGATTTGTATTTGAAAATAGAGAAGAAGCTAATACCGTTATCGTTTTTCTTTTACACTGCAAACAGGTCAGTTTTTACAGAGGGAACTCAACAAAGTTCGAATTTTTAGTTTTCATACTAGGAGACCTGTTTCAACAGTGGTTTTTCAACATGGGTTCATCCTGCAAAACTATAACAGTCACGAGCAATTGAAATTTGCTAACCATAAATTGTTTTTTGATATAATAAGAGGTACAGGGAAGGATAGGCTTTAAATTGTGATATCTTTTATTGTAACCTTCTTCAGTGTAACCGGTACAATCCAAGTTTGCAGCAGGCGGTGAGTTCTACATACCGCCCATGGTACATCTTGGTTGCCATTCTGGCCTGCTTGTTCGGTATCGCGTTGATCGGTTGTGCTGCAGAAACGAAAGTTTTATCTTCTGATGTTTCCGATGAGGTCTTTCACCTTTGGATTGGAATTCCCGTAAGTGTTTTACGGTTTCTTTATTTTTGTTCCTCAAACTATGTATGGCTCAGTTTTGTCCAAAACCCTAGATTAATTATCGAGGACTCAAAAGGATTTAAGAGCTTAATTTACTGCTTCCTGTAAAATTGGGTAAAAAGCAACGAATTGAAACACGAAAGATGATAAACTTCAGATACATCGGCTTCTGAGACAGGGGTGTTATTTTGTTCCTTAAACAATTATATCAAGCCCCTGCTGAAATTAACTGGACAACATTCCGTCGTGAAATATTTATCAGTCCCGTATCATTTTTAGCTATTTAACCTTCGAAGTCATAATTTGATCCACTATACGATTTTCTTATAAGAACTTACAAAATTGTTGAAGCTTTCGGATGTTCTCAACTTTTTGAGTTTTAAGTCTAAAAATGATATATATTTTCATCATTTTTTGACTATTTTTTTATTCCATTTTCCTAAGAAATTGTATGTTTAGACTCCAACATGCGAAAGCGCGCGAAGCCTAAAATGTTCTTAACTTATTCTTAAAATTTTAGCCATCGAAGCCATATGTTCTATATAGTTTTTTCTTATATAGAAAATAGAACCAAAAATACTTAATATGTCATAATCTTTTAGCTTGTCTTCCTTGGTCTCTTTTCACTGGCATGCTTCATCATGAAGAAGAAGAAGATCGTAAGTAATTTTTTTCTTATAAAACATTTTCGTAATTTTCACTTCATATATCTGGAGTATAAAAAAGCCATTTCACAGTCGAAATAAATGATGGGTAATCAGGACTACACAAAAACATCCAAAATTAATTTCAGAGCGTGGTGGTCCTGATTACCCATGATTCTTTTCGACTGTGAAATGGTCTATGATATCGAATCATAAGTTTAGTCTGTTGTTTTAAGGCGGCATGGAAGAGCGTTGTGTCTCATTACATTTTTTAAGACTACAACGCTTCATGCATTTTGAAATAAATATTTTCTCCCTCGCTCAGGTCGTCTGTTTCCTCATTGTGGCGTTGATTGTGATGGTCATTTGTGCCGTTGGTGCATTAGTTGCCGGCGTCCGATATTGGATGGACGGATGGCAGCTTTCAAGACGTCTCTTGGAGGACGACAAATGCGAACCCATCAACAATAAATGTGTGTGCACCGGTCAAGAAACTAAAATGCCCGTCTCCGGTAAAGTTTCTAACATAATTTGTCTTCGCTGGTTCTTTTTGTGTCAAATAACAATTCTGAAGCCAAAAAGTTAAGAATGAGATGCTATTTTTGACCCCTGGGGATTGACCTTTAGAGAGACATTTTTGAAGATTTTCTACAATTTCGAAATAACGTCCTACCCTAGAGAGAGAATAATTTAAAAGTTTTATGATTTATGCATTCCTTAGAGAGACTTTTGAAAGTAAAAAAACTAGCCCTTGTCCGTACATACCCAGAACCCTATTTTGCCTAAATGCCCCTCCGGAGGGTTTAGACCTAGTATCTGAGCTATTGAGTGTTTCTCCGTCTTATTTCGTGACCAGCCTGTTATAATCGTGAACATAGAAATAAAAAATCAAATATGAATCATTTCTCTAAGAAATCCTGCTGTCAAAAAATATTTATTACTTTTGTATAAGCCTTAGAATAATTGTGCTTACCCGCTATTTGTGCTTTAAATCCAAAGTTCTCCATTACTTTTGATTGAGCTAACACGTGCTTTTTTGTTCTTGTATAGTTGACGAATGTGACAACTTGAAAACTTTGGTCTACTTGATCATTGCGGAGATCGCTTTGAGCGCTGGAGGTTTCATCGCTTCAACGATCGGAGTTTTCCTCTCATTCATGACAATATGTTGTGGCCCATGGACAGTAAGTCATAATTTTGTTTCAAGAATGGAGAAAATATTTCGAAAGTGAGAGCACTGCAATAAATTGAAATAGTGTTCTACATTTGCTTCGCGGGGTTTCATTTTTAAATGATCTCATATCTACGATGTTTTTCAAAGCAAGCACTTTTTGCTGATTTTAACCTCATTATCACTCTCTGTTAGCTAGCCTCCGAATAGATAACCCAAGCAACTAACCCTACTAAGCCCGTTTTCTCACTCTTTTTCTCTTCACAGTACATGGAGTGGTACGACGAAAATGAAGACCCCGACTTCAACCCACAAGACGCCGTCAAACACGTCTCCGGCAACGTCAACGCCTCATATGGCGGCGCCAACAGTAACCCCTACTCTAAATCTGCATACTAAATTTAGCAAAAATATTTAGATGCTTAGTTGTAACGAAGAACACTCGAGTTAAAGGCTTAGAAAGCCAGGTTCGTCTTCAAATGCATTGTGTCACTCGCCCTGGAACTACCCATGAAAGTTTATAAAGTTCTAGTTCTTTGATGAGCGATGGAGACAAGGATCGTTAGGGTGTTGTTTTTTTCTATATTCTTCACTTTTTTTTGTTATTTAGGTTACGTTAATGGTTCTTGTATAATGACCAATATTTTGTATTATGTTCGAAAAATCTTTTAACGTGTATATTTTAAAATACTTTGTGAAAAAATTGCTTTCTCATAAATCCTTGTTACACCCCGTTGTAAAATATCATCATATCTCGTAAGCTTTTACAACCTCAAATTGGTCTGGAACTTTTCTAAAAGATGATAAAAATAGACTGGAGTTCTCAAATATTTTTGAGGTCTTGTGAAGCTCTCTCTCTACATCTACACTATTTTCTTGTACTTTATAATTAAGGAAAGAGGGTTTCATGTATTTTTGAAGGAAAATCTCTTCTTGTACATTTCGAGTGTAGGGCAATTTCCCGTTTATATTTCATGGAAGATTCTTAAGATTATTTTGCAGGTTATTCTTGCACTTTTAAAAGTATATTTTCTTGCGCTTGATAAAAGGTTTTCTCGTATTCCTATGAGGAAGGGTATACCTAAATCCTTAATAGACCAATTATCAAATCAGAGTCATTAGATTAGAAATTAGAATAAAATAAAAAACCCTAAATTGAACCACAAAATTTATGATAAAACAGAAATTTTATTATTACCGGATTGCTTAAACAAAATATTTCATGCAAATAAGAACAGAAAATGTTGAAATAATCCTTATGAATCAATTTACTTTCCACATATTTAGCCTGACGAAATCTCGGCAAATTTCTCTCCGCTGGTATTCTCTAAGGATAATTGGAAGTTTAAAGTTGAACTCTTCGTGTATTTTTGAAGGGAAAAACATCCTTTTACATTTAAACTATTTTCTTCGCTCACTTGTTAAATGTTTCATTATTTCGAATAATCTTGAAAGCTCTTTTTCAAATAAGTCCGAAGCTTAAGTTAGTATTTTAGCAGAATCATGATTTTGAGGGAGAGAGAGTCATTTAGGAGAGGTTACTTTAATGGGATAAACTTTCGCGGGGATGAAATTTTGCGGATTTCGCGGATTTAGGTGTCATGGAAATTTGGAACGGCCTCATCCGCGATATATTTATAGACAAAACTCAATGGTTACAATGGTTACTTGCATCAAAGAAGCGCAAATAATGCGTATTTCAACAACCAACATGCATGATTTGACAGTAAAAGTCACAAAACCGTGAAAATAGTGCCACCCGCGAAATTAAGTCCCCATGAAATTTTTGAATATCGCGGATAGGCCTAACCGCGAAATTTAATCCCCGCGAAAGTTTATCACATTAAAGTATGCGATGATTTGATTTTTAAGTACTTTAAATGTTCTATCTATTTTATTGACAAATATGACAAAATGTTTGGGTTATAAAATTATAAATATAAAGCAAACTATACTACAATTTAATAAAAAAGAATATTATATGATTTTAATACCAAAAGTTTCGGCAAATAGGGAACACAGGTCGAGTCGCTCATGAATGAATGTTCAAAATGTATGTTTTATTTTTCAGCCTTAAATTTTTAAAAAACAAATTGATTTTATTGGACCAAATTATTTCGAAACTTTGGCAACTGTAACTGTTAAAAAAATAAATAAAACAAAGCTCCATCAACTATGTGATTCACTCGAAGATTCCAGTCGATTGACCCTGGATGGCCCTGGAACGGCGCTGGCTGCTTGTAAAAGTTCATGATCTCTTGCAACATTGCATCGATTCTCACTGTATGCCGTTCCCAAGGACGAAGAACTGTTTTGGAAACGTAGAATATTGTTGGGGAATTGCGAAGTTAAGGAAGCTTCAGAATTGAAACGTCTTGGCGTTGTGCACCGAGAAACAGAAAGGTCGCATTGGTCCAACAGTTTCAAAAGTTCTTGATCGCTTGGTCCAAGAATGTTACCGAATTCTAAAATGAAAAAGTTTGAAATGAAATTCAATCCTAGGGATGTCAGCGCTCATTTAGAAACTCTAAGTAGGATTGCGGCACATTTCACGTATATTAGACAAAAATTCGGCATCAGAAATGAATTGTTTTCATAAGAGAGGATTGATCTTACCTGGCGTTTTTGAGGCGCGCTCGATGGCGGTCGTAATGTCCCACATCTGAAAAGAACAAGAGGAGGCTCAGTGAGGAACATTTATATAAATTAGTCTTCCGTTTAAGAAACTACTTAGTTACAAAATTAATTTAGAAAGTTTTGATGCATAAAAGTGTAAATATTTTGTATTGCTTTTGCAAGATGAGCACACAACACAGATATATGTATAGGTCGGCTTTAAAGAGCTGTCAAACCGATACCAGAAAGATATGGAAAAATATACCAGACTTTGAACTCAAATCTTTTGTGCAAAAATTTTAACCTAGTCGTCGTTTGTGATTTATGGGAAGCATTCAGTGATTTATAACTCAAGTCATTTTCGTGAACAAATTTTAACAGGCGAGTTTGTAGTGAAATTGTTTTTGAAGCTGTGTGTAGGTAGTTTCTGATGAGCTGGTTTAAAACGAAAAGCAATTACCTGTAAACTTCCATTTCCGTGTCCAGTGAAGAGAAACCTTCGAGGTCTGGAACCCATCCGCGCGGCTGCGTCGCATTCATGGACAGTAGAAGCTGTGATGCGCGAACCGTCAACGCTTTTACACGTCATCAGCCTGTTCGAAAAAAGAATAGTTTTAAATAGCTTCATTTTATGCTTCCTGATTCTAAAGTGTACTAGGACACAAAAACAACCGAACATCATGGAAACAATAATCGGATTTCCGGCCAAGATACAACTTGTAAAGAGGTTTTTCATGTTTTGCTAAGTTACGTAACTTCCGCCATTATGGAAGCAGACGTTCGATTAGCGTAAGGGATCTCCTCTACAGATTCGAACATTTGCTTCCATAATGGCGGAAGTTATGTAATTTAACAAAACATGTAAATTATTATAGAACTTCTGTTAAATATGGATTCAATCAACTGATGAATTCCACTTGAATGAGAAGACCTACCTTTTACCAGAGGCGGCGATTCTGACGAAAATTTGATCAGTATCTGGGACAACTTTTTGAACGAAAAGTAGTTGTTCGTCTCGCTCTCCGTAAGGACCTGAAATTAAGAAATAATCAGCCTTAAAAAAAATCAAACAGCTTTACTTAGGACCATTGTCGAAGGTAGCCGTAGGGAACCAAAAATAAATCTATATCAAAACTTCAAATATAAAGTTATCATTCCCTTACCGATCTTGTTACCAGAAGCGTACGACGCATGCGTGTTGTTTTGCTCCAATGCGACGACGTTGAACGAAGAAATGGAAGTGGGACCCGGCTGTGTTGAGATCATACCACGGAAACGTGTCACACTCCAAGTCCGTACATGATTGTACTCCGAACACACTGTTGAATATAGAGATGAAAAGTTTATTGGTAGTAGACAAAAAGACCTTCAGTATATATATTGAAAACCCTTATAAAAACTGACAGCTACAGAAAAGGGAGTCACATCTCACCTGATATGAGTTGTTTTTCACTGAGGGTGACCCTATTGACGGAGCTACGATGCACCAAGAATGTTTGAAAGAGTTGCGGACCGCTACTAACAGTCTCTGGATGATGAACGATCACACGAACGGCTCCTGATGAGGTCCCGTATGCTATCTCGATCCAATTCCCACAAAATGCTGCAAAAAGTAAAAAATAATATTTTCAAGTTATCACAAATTGATACACAGTTGACTCTCTCTAATTCGATCTTCAAGACACCAAAAATGTTCATCGAACTAGAGAAAAAATGAATTACAGAGAGTGTTTTATACCACTCCCAGCTGAAGGAACAAATGTCTTATTCAGATTACAGAAAGATTCGAATTAGAGAGAGTTGAATGTAACCCATAATATTAATAAATTCGAAAAGGCTGATTTCTTTTGTGTGTGAAATGATACAAAATACAAAACACAAAGCACATGTATAGCACGTAAAAATGTGTTGAATGTCACATCTGAATTTTGTCACATACATACTTATTAAATAAAAAGGAGGTGCACTGAACGAAAGTTCAATTAAAACGAACATGGTTTGACTTTGGATATCTTGGAGCCATTAGACTTGTGAGAGAAGAAGAAAGCGAAAATACATACTAGCTCTTGGAGTGAGATAGACAGATAAAGCAGTGATGGCATCTCCTTGCGGATCTTTGAATAGCTCTGTCACCAGTAAATCATTATCTTTCATTCGTAGTGGAAATTTATCCATGTCTATAACAAGATAGAGAGTGAGAAAAGATTGGAAATATGCTTAGAATTTCAAGCCATGGCGATGTTAGATAGCTTAATGTCGAATCGCGTTAAAAACAAGCAACTTAATTGCAGACCATTTCAAAAGACAAAGTATTTCCAAATCTTACCGACATAGAAAATGATGCCATTTGTTCCACCCAACAAGAGAACAGAACCTGCTGTATCGTAACTCGATATTTCAATCACATCTTGGACCTGAAAATGCAGAAGCATTTCATAAGAGATACACATTAATGCTAATGGTTTCTTTGAGAGAAATAGCCGTGTCTCAAATATGAAGACTGATGCAACTCTGCCAAACAAAACATATCAATCCAGGTATACTTCGTACTAACCCGCCAGCTCTTAGTGTGAACATTCCAAACTCCAATTTTACCAGTGTAACTCAAACAAACCAATTGTGTTCCAACAAAGAAAGATGCATCTATTGTAACAGTCAGATTGAAATGGCCTAAGGAATTAAAAACAATTTTTTTTGTTATCAGCAAAATTATATTATGTAAAAAATCCTGAAAATTAGAGAAATGAAAAACCCGAAGGAGCCTTATTAAGTAGAGTTTCATTTCTTGTTCGATTCCGAGATGTTTTGATGAAAAAGTGTGGAAAAAGATTATTAGTTACCAATCTGCTGTCCACTATCACAATTGTAAATCCAAACCTTCGAGCCTAAAAAGTAAACATTGATAGAATAGGTGTCAACAGATTTTACAGGTCTAACGAAATTCTTGCTTTTACCTTGTATGGGAAATGATATAAGATTGACCACCACTGACCTGAAGTGATTGCAATTGTTTTTGTTCCATGCATTTTCACGTTGAGAGAAATTTTCTCAACAGTCGAGTCTAAGTATTGACTTGTGAATATCAATCTCCAACCAACTTGATCTTCCAGCCTGAAATATGGAGTAAGTAACTTTCTATCTCCAATATAGTTTGTTCTATTCAATAACGCCCTCTAAAGACCACCGCACCTAAAATCAGAAACTTGGAATGTGCAATGCACTCTAACCTTTAAAATTGTTTCCCCTCTGTAATCTTAGCCCTATATGATGAGGGTTAGGCAATGACGCTATATCAGAAAAATAACAAAACAGAGAGTTGAAAAATACCTGTAGCAGAAGACATAGTGCGCATAAGCGATTGCAATATAGTTGTGGTGGCCTGCTATGATAAGTACTTTTCTCGGGTCCACTTCTACAAGAGAGAAGGACATTATAATATAAAATATAAGAAAAGATTGATTGGATACTTAAGAAAGAGACTTTAAGTTAGGAAAATTTGTTTCCAAATTTTAATAAGAACTTTAGGACAAACAGACCTAATCAGACAGGAACTAAAATATTGAAATAAATACAAAGACACATCATAGCTAATAAACATGAAGCTTACCATCAAATTTTAAATTTGGTTCCGAAATGGCATTCTTTAAGAGTTGAGCGCGTTCAAGAGCTGATTCTGCATTATTTGTGGTTGAGCACATGGAACTTCGTCTGGAGGTTTTCTTATCCAACGGATTAGGAGGGAGCTCTAAAGGGAATACAAAGGTCTACAATCACATGATTATGATAAGGTTATAATGTTACATTAATATTCTCAAATTAGATAAAATTCAATAAGATAATCTCTTCGTTGAAAGAATCATAAAGTAGCAAAGTGTTTTTACCAGGTGGATTGAGATATCCAATAAACAAAACATCTCCACAGGGATTATTGTCCAGTTCATTACATAGAGATAATCGACGAACTGAAATGAATTGTTTAAATAAATCTTTAAAGTAACTAGACATTATGTCCATAATTTGTGATTCTATCAATTTGTACACTGTCTACAGTGATATCAAATGATGAAGAAAATATCTGTGATTGAGAAGACTCAAAACTTAAGCCAGTTTTCTCTCAGAAGTAATCTAGTAACTCATTTGAAATGCTCGAAGTTACTATATAAGCTTACCGATTGGTGTGATACCAAAGTATTGAGCTTCATGGAGAACTATCTTTGGATCTATCCCACTGTAGATAAATAAATAAAAGTAAATATGGTTTCTGATTCAAGACTTAGTATAATCATCGTCAGACTTTACAAGCAATTCACACTGAAAAATATAAAATACTCAAGTGTATTTGAATTACTTTAGATTTAAGTCCTTGGTCCTCAAGAAATTGAGCACAGGGACGAAGGATTCTGGATCTCGATCAATGAAATACTAAAAAGAAAAACAAGCATTTAAAAATCAATGATTGCAAACAATTGAACATCAAGCATTGGGGTTAAGTGTAACTTAAGTGGAACTTTCTTTGATTTACTAAATTGTTAGAATGTAGACTAGAATGTAGAATTTGTAGAATGCTTCATGGCTATGAGAGTGGAAAGCAGTTATGGTTTTGGTCACGTATTCTACGTATGACAGTACTGATGATTTAAGTACAAAAGAATAACAGACTTACAGCACCATTCTCATCCTTTACAGAAGGTATTCTTCCACTCAGCAGACTAAAAATACACATATTTATAATTCAGCCTGTGAATAAAAAAGCTAAATGTTGTTGGATTGAAGCAAAGCAAAATAAATTTCGGAATTGAAAGCTTTAGTGTGTTAAAAGTAAATTTAGACTTTTGTTTCAAATGCAACATGCAAATCCGTATATTGTAATTTGGAAGCTCTACCAGAGCTATAAGGACTAGCAAAACTGCCTTTAGAAAGAAACTTCTGTTATTAATTATTTATTATTCAATATATTGCTTTAAAAATGTTAAAAACACAATAATACCATGAGAAGAATGAATCTGGAATCCATGTTAGAGTTGATCTTGATGTTGCAAACCTAAAAACATGTATCACATATTATAACATATATTTAACTACCAAACGTGCTAACTGCACTAGCTCAACTTCAGTATCTTTATAGTCTCTTGCAGGCCCAATTGTGAAATTAATAATTAACAATATAACAATAATAATAACGAATGTTTTAAGTGGCTGGCTCCGAAAAATCCTTGACCTTTTTAGCTCAAGAATCGTTTCCACGAAAGGCCACTACGAACAGAACAAGAGCAGTAACAAAAAGGAACACTATCGATTCATCATTGATAAAAATAGACCATATTTGGGTATCCAGCCAAAGTTTTTAGGCTAAAATTGGTGACCACAACCCTAAAATTCAAAATTTTGAAAAATTGAAAAGAAAACCCCCAGGGATTTGCCGAAGGATCAAGTTTGCAAAATTTCGGCCGAATTCAACCAATTTTTAAGTCTCCAGCCTGCCACAAAGTTTGAGCAGACAGACTTGCAGACTGACAGACAGACATTCCCAGATTCTAGCTCAACTGAAGTTGAGAATAATTATTTAATAATATCATCAACTTTCAACACATTTATTTACAACTTTAGCTCTGGATTTTTTTTGTTTTACACACACATAATAAGCACTGAAAGGCTGTAATATTTGAACACTTTGAAGTGCCATGTGCTGGACAAGAGAGCAAGAAATAAAGAAAGCTCAAACTTACTTTCTACCTCCCACATTCAAGTTGATAATTTCAGCATCTGGATAACTCATTACAACTAGTTTTGTCACTTTTATCTTTGAATAAAACATATTATTGTTAACATTTAAAAAAATTATACACTAATTATCATGTATAAAATAAAGGAAAGAAATCGATGTTACTGATAAAAGAAAGAACACTAAAATCATTGATTATAATGCACAATTAGAATAAAAGGTAGGTATTTCAGGGGCCTCAAAATCAAAGGAAATTTAACAACTAAGGAAGCGGATAGTGCTTGAAGGGAGACATATTAAGCCAAAAACTTTCTGATACAAGAAAGAACATTGTACGTCTAATTGTAATAAAAAAATTCAGGAGCCTTGCAATCAATGAAAATTTTTGCCTTGACTAGTGTTAAAAAAGGAAAACTATAGGTGACAATCACAAATAAATTCATATTCTCGTCATTTCACTTTTAGATTAGTGGTTCAATAAATAATTCTTTAGTTGCTGCTAAATTGAGAAGGGCAAACTGTCGCATCATAATAAAAAGCTTCAAGTCCATTTTTTGGAAAATTGAGTTATGACCATACGATGCTTTACACCCCATTAAGAACTTAAGAAATAGAAATAGGGTTACCCCAACCTGAAATCTCTAATCATCCAAATCCTCACCTAAATGTAAGAAACACGCAAGGTTCCAGCTAAAACTCCTGAGGAGTACAAATTAGAGAGGACCTTCAAAAAAATTCGAACTGAGAAAAAAATTAATATTCTCATTTCGTAACCTAGATAACATTTTTCTGGCATTCATTTGTTATATTTTTCTCTCTAGATGTGCAACCTGGTGTAACAAAAATCGAAAAAGATATTTGAAAGAAAATTGCAAAATCAAAAAAAGATTTAAATACAGAAAACTCGATAACCCCCATCTGAAAAATGTCACCCCCACCAACATAGGGTTACCCCTATCTGAAATTTCTCATCAACCCAACCCCCACCTATTTTTTAAAATCTGAAAATCCTCAACCCCAAGTGGGGGGGATACCCACTATGAAAATGGGCTTTAAGCTTTTAGAAAAATAAGAATTTTTATTTTACGAGTAAAAAAGCCTTAAGTCACCACTTTAGGGCAAAAAAGCCTTAAAATCAGTGTGGAAACAATTATGGATCCTGTTATGGATTCACATCCTTCTGAACATTTATCATGCAATTTTTGCCTCTTATGGCTATGTTATGCTAGTCAACTTTGGGGACTGTGTGACAATACTGTCACACATAGAATTCTTACTCTTCAGAACACTGTCTAAGACCTTTTGAGCCACTCCCTTGTTTACTGAGCTTGCCCAAAATTATTATTTTTTGAAAAAATTACCATTTTACGTTACTGTGCAAAAAATCAGAAAAAAAAATTAAAGCCAATCGCCAGAAATGCTCTTTTTCCTTAAAAATGACATAAGGGAATTTCCCCAAATAAGAAAATTTGATTTTTAAGACCAAAAATAAATTCCTGAAAAAAACTACTTGAGCCACTTTTTAAAGAACCTTGCCCTCTATCTTTATGCATAAAATCAGAAAAAACTAATGAAGCAATTTAACCAAGTCCAAAAAACCCCATTTTTAGGCACTTTTCTAAAATCAGGCTCGTCACTTTTTGGGAATCACCATTTTGCATCATTGTGAAAAAAATCAGAAAAAACTAACAAGCCAATCCTGATAAAAGCTGGTAACAGACGAACGAAGGGACGAATATTTTTTTTCTCAAAAATCAGGCTCTGTCACTTTTTGGGAATCACCATCTTGCATTACTGTGCAAAAAATCAGAAAAAACTTGCAAGCCAATCCCGAGAAAAGCTGGTAACAGACAAACGAACGGACGGACGAACATCAGTTAATTTGAAGGACCTCCATGGTAGGTAAAAAAAACACAAAACAAGAAATTGTGTCAAGATGTGAGCAGCGTATGTGTGATTAAATTGCTAATTATCTCTTCAAATTATGTACTTTTAAATTCATGTGAATCTCAGCTTTTACTCACCATTAATAACCTTGCAAAATCGCTTAATGAGGGAAGTCAAATCGATTCCATCTTGCTTGATTTTTCCAAAGCATTTGACAATGTAGACCATGACAAACTGTGCATTAAGCTCGTTCACTACGGAATAAGAGGTAATACTATCTCCAGGATTAGAAATTACCTTGCAAACAGAACGCAAACTGTAGTTGTTAACAGCAAGAGCTCAGACAAAGCCATGGTATTCTGGTGTTCCCCAAGGGACAGTATTGGGACCACTTCTATTTCTAGTATACATAAACGATCTACCATTGTGTGTGAACTCTCAAATTCATCTTTTTGCGGATGTGCGGATGATGCTCTATTATACAGAAAAATTGAATCAGTCAATAACGCTTATCAACTTCAACATGATATAAATAATCTGATTGAGTAGGAAAGGCATTTGTCCATGGAATTCAATCCAGACAAATGCAAGGTCCTCAGAGTCACCAATAAGCGCAAAATCATCCTATCTGACTATTCCATGCATAGCGAGATCCTTGAGCTTGTTGACTCAAGCTAAATACCTCAACGTATTTATACACAAAAAGTTATCTTGGAATACCCATGTCAACTACACCTTGAAAAAAGCCAACCAAATCAGATGCTTCCTGCAGCGTAACCTGCGTACATGTAACCAAGTAATCAAGCTCCAAGCTTATCGTACCTATGTGAGGCCGATTCTTGAATATGCATCAGTTGTCTGGGATCCTCATACTTCAGCAAACATCAACCAATTAGAAATGGTCACAACGCAAGGCATCCAGATTTATGTGTAATGATCGGAGATATTCGAGTAGTTCAACCACCATGATTCGTAATCTTAACCTTAAGACCCTCCAGCAAAGATGGCTTGAAATTTAACTGAACTACATGCATAAGATTCTACACGGTCGAATTGCTTGTTTATCTTCTCTTGTATGTCATGCTTGTACCGCTAACTTAAAAATCAATACCAATAAATGCACGAATCCAGTCGTATGAATACAGCTATGTCCCCTCAACAATTAGGTTGTGATATGCCTTACCAACCCATATCGTCAATGAAGAAGACCCTGATAAATTTAGCCTTAGCATTTCAAACTACGAATTTTAACTGGAATTTTTTAATTTTTCAAATTTCTTTTTGATCTTTACTTTTCTCTATCCTGAGCTAGTCCTTTTTGTCTCTTGCGATTTTACTCTTTGTGTCTTGTGTCCCCATGCTTTGTCTTCTGTTTGAACAATTTTCGCGCCGTGTTTTCTTTTTTACTTAGCACTGCTGGCCTCATCATCACCATCATGGAATCATCGACATGGATAATTTTAATATTTCAACTTTAATATTTTTATCTTACATTTTGATATGAAAATATTTATTTTAATAGTTTTTAATTTCTAAATTACAAATATTTTTCCCTACAATTCATACATTTTTTCCGATTTCCCGATCTCACTTTGATTTCTAAACTTTCTTCCGATCGGGTTAACTTTTTGGGTACTTTTAGCGTGCATTGTTTTTACAGATCATAATGTGGTGTTTCAAGATGGCAGCTCAAGTGATAAGTCAGATGTGATATTGATAAGTCAGTGTTGTACCAAAGTATTTCCAGTGTAAATCTGTTGCAAGCTTCAATTTCTGTCATTTTTTTTTAACTCAGCAAATTAAACACATGATTTTCACCAAGGGGATTCTTTTTCTACATCTCCTAAAGGTTTAAAGCCGTTTGCTCAAGTTTTTGTTTATGTTGAATTTTCTGATACTTTTTATTGCTGCTTTTTATTGCTGCTTTTTATTAGTTTTTGCAATAAAAACATATTTTTCTTGTTTGTCTCTAGGGGGGAATTGATGTTGTTATAATATTATTGGAATTTGATAAAGTTTAAAAAAGTACAGCTATGTCTAAATTTGATAAAGACTGGATGCAATCGTGCTTTTTTGGACTTCGACGTGTTTGATAAGGCGAATCGCAAAAAATTGTTTGGTTCCCGTCATTTCTACTTTAAAAAGTCTTTAGATTTGAAGCAATCATTAATATTTGGCACAAGATTTTCCAATATTTTCCAGGTGTATATGATCCTGTAGCGTTCTCTCCTTCTTTGAAGTGAGTATATTCTAAGCTTCTTTTTATTTTATTTTATCCTTTATGTTTAAAAAATCACAAAAATGTACGTAATGTATTATGTGACAGGCCATTTTTCATGCCCTTTAAGCGTCCGGTTATCGGACGCTTCCCCTCTTGAAATTACTAAAATATTGGTAAAAACAGCCTTTTTAGTAAAAAAAACACTGGAAAAAGTGCCCTTTTTGGCCACCAAAGGACGCTGCCTTGCCTTTCTAAAATATGGCCTGTGTGATAATTCAATAACTAGAACTACAGGCCAGATATCAACGATCCCATATGTTTTGACCAATTGTCCCGAGTTAGAGCAGTTGACGGTAGCAGATGACTTTTCTCCACAAATTTTCGGTTATTCAATTCTGTAAATTGTACATTATATGGGTACCCCGCAATAAGTAGCCCAATTGGGGTACTTACTGTTTAGGAACACCCAGCCTGTAGCCATTTCCCTTAGCATAATTCTTTCTCACATGCCTTTGACTCATTGGGACAAGACATGATTTTGGGGGAAACCTTGCTCAGGTTCAGACCAAACGATACCTATATTTTCTTGTCATTTAGATAAAACCACCCGAAAGTAAAGTAGTAAAAATCTGCTTTTCCTGAAGCTCTACCAATTTTTTTGATACAATTTTATATACCAATGTGATGAGAATTCTTCAGGTGACAAAATGGTATAAAACTTGTTATATACAGTACTTCACACTGAAAATTTAGAGAGCAATCTGTCAAAAACAGAAAACATAAACCATAACTTTCTCCACAACAACCTAACCAAAGCATTTTCATTAATCAGAGAAGCTTGTTTCTTATTGAGATACCAGTATTTTGTCATTCAAATGGTTGAAGATTTCTGGAGGTTTCGTTGAAAATGATTCATTTTTGTAAAATTCAGTAGTAAAACACAAGGTTAATTTTCATCTCACACTTTTACCTCCTTGACATTGAGTTGATAAAATAGAGTCAGAGATAACGCCCCCTTTGGGTAAAAAACTTTTTGCCTTTTTTACGCTGGGCCTTTTTATACACCAACCAGCAGAGCCCTGCCTGAAACGGGAGGTCCTCAGTAGTCCGACACTTTCTAGTCCGACAGTAAAAATGTCCGACGTTGGATTTGACGAATGCGTCAGTATTCCGACAACAATTTTGTCCGACAACGAGTCAAAAAAAAACATAAAAAACGAAATATGAGTCGCGGAAGAGGAGACACATCTTTTATTTAAAAATCCAAAGTCCCGATTTTGAGGTTAATAAAGCCGACTTTTCTTAAATTTTGGGAAGCTTGTTAGAGTCAAGAAATTGGATTTGGCTGTTTTATGACCCTTCTTTAGTGATTCACAACCCTGATTGGTCCTTTATTTCTAATAGACCTTTTTTCAAAGAGGCCACCCTGTTGAATAATTATGTAGTCCAGCAGAAAAACAATGATAAAACCATGCATAATTATTACCGTGAGATTGGGTAACTTGCATCAGTGGAGGCTAACATGCATAGCCCTCAAATGAAAGACCTGGCTGGTCATTAAAATACAAAGTTAAATCAAAACAAAAATGGTAGACTAGAGCTGCGAGCGGAGCTGCGTAGTTGTATTTTAATGACCAGCCAGGTCTTTCATTTGTGGGCTATGCATGTTAGCCTCCACTGATGCATTTTACCCAATCTCACGGTACAATATGCATGATACAGTAATATTATGCATGGCTCTATCATTGTTTTTATGGCTGGACTACATAATTATTCAACAGTATATACGTCCTCTTTGAAAAAAGGTCTATTATGTCAAAATGCTGCCAAAATGAACTTTTGGGCCAAATTGAAAAGTCGTCAACCAAAACACAAAATCAAAAATCTTACAAACAAAATAAGTAACTGTGATTTTTTATTTAAATAACCCTTAAATTTTCCAATTTCAACTTTTAAATCAACCGAGTCGCACTTTTAGACTCTGTAAGCAGGTGATTTTATCGAGACACAACTAGTGAGGTTTGTCACGGAAGGACAAGTGTTAAAATATAATGGACCTTCTTTTGAATAATAAAATGATTAATCAAAAATGAAATGTTGTTTTAAAACAAGTACATACCCTAGTTAGTTTAATAGGTTTATTCATTTTGAAATAAGTCGAACAACAAAAAAGTACTGCAAGCAGAAACTTTTTTTCAAATATCGAATTCCTTCCGTGACAATTTCAAGACAAAAAGTTTTTTCACCAATTTTGTGCAAGTCCACTATTCTTGATATTATTGCAAGTTCTAACTATTGGTACCCCCTAACAAAAAATGAAATTACATTCCAAAGCAACCTCCTTCATATTCACTTACAAGGTCTGAAATTATTGTCCTTCCGTGACACTTTCACCTTGTCCTTCCGTGACGGATTAAAAATATCTTGTCATTTTTAGAAATCTTGGACTTCAATGGGTCTAATTTATTGCAGGAGAGTGTCCTACAAGGTTTAGAACCATTGGGAACCAGCTCAACCCTGTATGGAGCTCAGAATAAGCTTAACTAAGGCTCCAGTACAGCGCTGTAAGCTTACAGTGTAGGCCCAGGCGGCCCTGGAAGCCTAAAAACCTGTTTTCTGGCAAAACTACTGTTCCCAGCGGGTTCTAAACACTCAAAATCGCTTCAGCACCATGGAAATATGCTAATTAGAGCCTTTGGAAGTAGCTCACTTGCTTTCAAGATTGCGTTTTTACGTTTTTTGCTTAAAAAAGCCTTAAAAACGCTTGAATAGAGCTTTTAAAACGTTTTTAGGCTATTTTAGTGAAAATTCGTCGGTTCTGCCTCCTTCGCTGGACTTCAATGGGTCTAATCCATTGCAAGGGAGTGTCCCACGAGGTTTATGACCATTGGGAACCAGCTCAGCCCTGTATGGAGCTCAGAATAAGCTTAACTAAGGCTCCAGTAAAGCGCTGTAAGCTTACAGCGTAAGCCCAGGCGGCTCTTGAGGCCTAAAAACCGGTTTTCTGGCAAAACTACTGTTCCTAGCTGGTTCTAAATCCTCTAAATCGCTTCAGCACCATGGAAATATGCTAATTAGAGCCTTTGGAAGTAGCTCACTGGCTTGCAAGGTCGCGTTTTTACGTTTTTTTGCTTAAAAAATATAATCTTTCCTGTAAAAATTTCCTAATTATTATCACCATTATAATTGAACAATAAAAATACAGTTCCAAGGTTTTGAAATGAGCTGAATAGTAAAAATGGCTATGATTCATGATATGATGTGTCACTTCACTAGTTTCAGTCAACATTTCTTACGCTATTGCTGATTTTGAAAAATAGGAATTTTTTCCTTCCGTGACGGTGTCCTTCCGTGACACTGACCTTTCTCAGTTGCAAAGGCCTGTAGCCATTGAAATTAATTTTTTTACTCAGTTCTTTTTTCAATGACAAGCAGATAGACATAAGTTTCTTCTGGTGGTATTTTGGTTTTAAAATTATCTTTAAATTCACAGGAATCTGAATCAGCATACTTTTGTCTTTTTTAATGTCTTCGCTGCGTTCCTTCCGTGACATAACCTTCAAAGTTCAATTATTCAACGAGGAAAAACTTTTATGAAATTTATTTTGCTTTGGAAGTAGTAGTACTATGAAGGCTTTAAATTCAGGACTAATACTATTTTCATTCATTTTACCATTTTTCAAAAAAAGACCAAAAAAGGCTCTGATTTCCTTCCGTGACAGGAACGGGACTTTTCAATTTGGCCCTTTTATTAATATTATCTCAAGTGAAAAACCCTTATTCAACATTCGACACTCTAAAATCTTTCGTTTTCGGACAAAAGTGACGTCGGAAAAAAAGACATCCAAATTGTAAATTTATTTTATAGATTCGAACTATTTTACTGTCGGACTAGAAAGTGTTGGACTAGTGACATGCACCCCCTGAAACCCTGAAAAAATGGCCAAAAAAAGGTTCAAGTAAAAAGGGCTGATATAGCTAGTAGTTTAGCTAGTTAGGTAGTTTTATCTGTTTTCAGTTTGTGTGGAGAGATAAACGAGGCATGAATAAAGTGGGTGAACTTACAAGAATGTAAGCCATATGGCTTTTCAACACCAAGAATTTGTGATTGACTGATTACATTGCTCTTCTATTTTGTGGCTTCGCTCATCAGCAGAGTAACTGGACCTTCGACCTTAAGCTTACTTAATGTCAAACAAAATCAAGAATCATCAGCAAAAAAAATTAGGGTGCCCAATGGAGAAAGAAAGACAGGAGGTGCCAGATTTGAAATTGATTTCCAAAGCAAAAATTTCCATAAAATTTTGGATCTTGCTTTACCTGTAACCTATCGATACTTCTAGCAGCTCTCAGCGTGCGCGAACTAGCCTATTGAAGAGTGCTCTACTAGTCTAGAACGCGGGAAACACAAAAAAATAAGGCGCGAAATCGACAAAAAGATGGCCGATTTATTTTTTTGGGTACGTTTTTTTACCCTACATTTCACTATTTTATTTGTGGAGGATGCCACCAGCCTGCCAGCCACCGTCAGCCAAGTAAAAGATACTGAAAAGACGAAAAGATCATACAGGATGTAAGTCTAAAAAAATTATCATAATTCGTCAAGACAAGAGTGTCAATTTTTGTTACCTATTTCATATTTGCAATCTTAAAACCTTTAATGAGACTGATTTGTATAGTGATTAGTGCAGGATCCATTGATTCATTACCTATAAGTAATATGCACTTGATTTCGCAGACTGAATTGATTTTTATGGATTTTATGCCTCTTTGAGAGACACTGAAGCAAGGCCAAGCCAAGGTTATTAGTAATTAGTTATGCAAAAAAAAGGACCCTGATGCATCACACATACCGCCATTTAGCCCACGTTTTTGAGAGTACATTTCACTAGTCTGACACTCTCTATTCCGACAGTAATTGAATTGAATTGAATTGGATATATTTTCGCTGCAACGCAGCAGGATAACCCCTTATCCTGCCAAAAACAGTCTGAATCTAGACAAAATTGAATCAGCCCAAAAGTAAGTATGTCTACTCCAACTGCTATTTTGTCCGAAAAATGTCACACAATCTGTTATCAGAGCCTCTTCTTTTGTCTAGCAGCGACCTACCCAAAATTAAGACATCTTAGAAACAAACTATTTCGCCAATTCTGGTCGATCAATTTTTTATCTTGTAAATATGACCCATTCTTCTACTTTCTCACTAATCAGTTACCTCTCTCACTCCCACCACTCCAACAGAAAATGTGGGCTTGCCAAAATGTGTTTTCAAAATTTATTTCAGATATAAGACATTTTTAATAAGCTTGTGTAAAGGAAAACTATTTAAAAAAAAAATTATTTGGCTGGCATTTTTCTGAAACACTAATTCTTTCTATCACTCATTGTCTGACAAAATCTGTTTCAGAAAATTGGCGCAGCTGTCAAATGTATTATTGGACTTTTTTACGGTAGGACTAGAAAGTGTCAGGCATTTGAGTTCCAGTTTAGCCTTGGGGGAAGTGCTTCATAAACAAAACAGTCACAATTTTCGAATAAGTGGGTGGGATAAAATTTTTTATGAGTTGCAATAATTTTATCTTTAAAAGCTCTTTTCTTGAAATATTTATGTACTCTCTTCATTATCTACTCATGCTTCTGATTTGATATTTGTGTGAATTTCTCATTAAATGTTTTTTCTATTTATTTATTTATTTATTTACAGTAATATATTTCCCAGGTCTATCCACTTCTATGAAATAATCATGCTTAACATTTTTTCTAACTTTCTATGTAATCATCAAATTTGAAAAAGGTTCTCCATCTTTTTCTCTTTTCATCTTCATTTGCTAAAGTTTTCTGAATTATGTTTTCAATGGTATATATATGATATATATGTTGTTAGGATTGAAGCATTCCATGTAAAATAGCGAGGAAAACAAAAGTTAATGCATACACTTAAATGAATGGACTTTGATTGGATTTGTTTGATTATTTCAGAGGCTGGAGAGTTATATCCACTCAAAAAGATACTTTGCAGAATATGAAATTTAACCTTCCATCCCTTAATCCCTGGAGCTACATGCTCCCTTTATTCATGAGTACTGGTAGAAAGATTGCTAAAATATGCCTTTCCCAAAACTTCACCTTACTAGAGTCTTAGTGATATTCAGTATTTGAAGAAACATTATTGTTTTAGTAAAGTAAGATAAAAGACGTAAAAAAGATAAAATAAGGGCATTGGGATTGGAGCTCTCTCAAATCTGTAATATTAATTTGATTATATCAATGTCCCTAAGACACTAAAATGATTCCAGTCTATAGGAAAAATTGACTCAAACAAAATGAAAATTATTTTTCATTCAATCTTATAAACCTTGTAAATTTTAGAGGGAGCCTTAAATCTTCCTAGTTAAAGGCAGAAAACTCAATAAGGGAAATCAAGGCTGACAAGGGATTATTTCTAAATAATATTTCATAATACATTCACAAATTTCATAAAGTGTGCACAGGAGTCTCCACCCCTCCCCTTCTGACTACCCAAACCTTTGAATGTTTTGTTGAAGGTTTTTCAAGTTTTGTGGAATTTTTAGAACAAGCATGGAATTTTGCCAACCTTATACAAGATTGTTTTGCTGAAGATTGTACGTAAATGAAGTTTTTAATTTTTGACAGGGCATGTTACTGTTAACAAACAACTTTCTCTTATGATATGATATAATTTGTCTAAAATTCCACAATTTACACAATTCTTACAAACTAAAAAAGTTGCTTAGAGAAAAATGCCTTGGTAAGCAAGAAAGATTTGTGATATCCAAAAATATTTTTACTGAGCCTCTTGAAATTCTACACACCATTATTTCTTAATCCTCCCTTTACAAGGCTTTCTTTCTCTACCTTTGTTAAGTGGTTTTTGGAGAGGCTCCACCGCCCCCCTACAAAGGGGTGAGGGTTAACACTATAAAATACATGGGACTGTATTAACGTCGATGTAAAAAGTGAATTTTAATTTTCTTGATTGTAATTTTTCGTACCTGGCTACCAATCCTTAATCATCTGCAGACTGATTCATCCGACAAACCCAAGAATGTTATTATCTTATGGGAACGCTTTCAAGAAACTGGTTTTGTTTTACAATTTTGCAACAAGAATTTAAAAGGAATTTCATTGAAATCGGATTATTTTATCTACCACTTTTAAAAGTCATTCAATCAAAGATAGCTTTAGTTTCTGTATATTAAACGTTTTTTTATAAGAACATCCAACATTTTTAGGACCTTTGGATGTTCTTAACTTTCTGAGATTTAAGCCTAAAAATGTTCTTAACATTTTTTTATTTTCACCATTTTGTGAGCATTTTTGTCCATTTTCTTTAGAAATTGGCCATTTTAGAGTCTGCAAAGCCTTAAAATGTTCTTAACTTGTTCTTAACATTTTGGCCATTGAAGCCTTATGTTCCTATATAGTTTGTTTTTATAAAAAAGAGCGTGTACATAAATGGTAGTGATTCTAAAACTGAAATTGTCATAAATGTATTCGTTTTTATCTATTCATATTTTCGAACACAAAAGAAAGAGGGGTTTACCGTATGTTTAAGAAGGCCACAGAATCGTGAATCGTCTTTATTCAACATCTATATCACCGATGAGATCAATAAAGATTGTTATCTTTCAGACGTCTCTCTGATTCTTTGATGGGTCAATCAGAATTTTTCTTCACCCACAAACTATTAAACTGACGTCACCTAAATGTGCTTCGATAATATTTTTACTTCTGACTACCAAATAATTATCATTCCAGTCTAGGAATATATTGTGGTAATCGACATTTTTATAATTAAGAAGTTACTCTTTGCCTTTTTTCATTCTTTTATATTGTATCAACAAAGTGGTTTGAGGCTTTTAATGGGATGAAAACTAAATGTGTGACGAATTTTAGGAAAACATAATGGGATCTAATGTTGGATATTCGCAAGCCTAAATAAATACAATAACCTAAGACATGATAATCTCGTCTTTATTTAATAAGACGATATTCAATTTATAGCTCTTAAATCTTTTAAAGCGATCCATTAATGAGATAATTACCACTTAACATGCTAACTTGACATTGAGAGCGATTCGTCATTGGATTGAAAGGTTGAATAAAAAAATAAGATAACAGTTGTTGTGTAATTGTGAAAATCTTTTGATTTCCTTACTTTCAAAAAGATATTTTACAAGATTTTGATGATTACTCAAATGTTAAGTAAAACATCGAAGTTATTTGAACGCTCATGTCCTTCTTAAGTGCTCATTCGAAAGTTTAAATGTCCTTTTTTTAATCTGAACGTTTATGTCATAGCAAACAGTTGATCAAAAATCCCCGAAATTTCTTTCAAAGATTCTAACATCGCCAAGAAAACTTTGTATTTTACCAATTGTAATACCATCTAATTTATAACTGTATTATCCATTGTCAATTTTATGTTGAACCCAATCAGGAACGTATCTACAAAACAAATATGCCAAAGCTAGTCCAGGAACAAAAGCTGCTGCTACTAATAATGAAGCTAGCTCATTTGTTGCTTTGTAATCATCAGAGTCGTCTATTGGGATCGCTGTCGTCTGATTGGACGCTAGGGTGGTATTGGATGTAGTGGAAGGTTCTAGTGTCGTCGTTGTCGTTGTAGTTGTTGTGTTTGAGACATCTCTCACTCTTCTCGAATTTGGGAAGATGAATTTACCATCTATAAGAAAGCGAGATTTTGTTTTAGTTGACTGAATTCCTTTTTAAAGATTCGAGGAAGTTATGCCGAAGCTAAACAAAGATTCGTTTGGCCTTTCGTTCTTTAAATACAATACTGTGATTAATATAATACTCTCTATTCTGATAATAAAACGAATACTTGGGGTCTCTCGAAATTTAAGCAAATAACCGAAAGATTCTTAGCCACATATTGTTATCACTTAGTTGTACCAGCCACCTAATATATTGAACTACTTACAAGCTAACTGTATTGAGAAACAAAGCCATAAAATGAAACAAATCTTTGTTGAGTTATTCATCGTGGAATGTTCTTTAAACTTGACCAATCTGCAAAATGATTTCTCGTGAAGCTGCACCAGGCTTTGTAGCTCAGCCTTAAGTCTTTCTTTTTATATATTATAATTTAGATGTCATATCAAAAGATAAAATCAAAAAGATTTGATGTCAAGGACAACCTGAACTAAACAAAGTAAATAAACAAATTGTATGTCTCGTACTTTCGTGTGATATCTCTGAGTGAGAGTTAGAGGGGAGTGTTAAACAAAAAATATTTCTTTAAAAAAAAACCCACCATATTTGCATGTATAGAAATAGCCTATAGAAGTCTCTCTGAATTCATTCAAGTTTTATCATATCTGTTTTTAGCCTAGTCTTGAAAAATTGATGAATATGTTAATCAGTTTTTTTGATTAGGATAAATTCGTTATCTCAATTTTTCTCTCTCTAAAGTTAGGTTCCTTAAAAGTCTCAAGTTCACTGAAGTTTGAATAATAAAAATTCATTGTCATAAATATTGTATTTCTAGTGTTGAGAAATTGTATAGCTCAAGGAAATTCCTTTCAAAATTCAACATAAATATTTTAAAAATCTAAAAACAAAATTATAAAGATAGTTTTAAAAATTTGTGACTAATAAAAGTTTCAGCAAAAGAAGAGAAGCATAAACTGCATCAAAACTGATGCTGATTCTTTTTTGGAATATTTGCAAAAATTTACAAATAATGTCTGAGTTGCCTCTCACAGGGCTCCCTCTTTCATGTCAGCCGACGAACCGTGGGTTTTCAATTATTCAAAAATACCAAACATCTTTTTCTTCGAAATGTTTATGAAACATCTCAGAGTGAAAACTGAGAATTTGGGAAGTAAACAAATTTGTACGATACTATACGTTTCCAAGGGTATTCTAGGCCCCTAAGGTACCTACCATCTTGGCAGTCACGAATTTAACAACTTTAACTTTGCAAAAGATTCTTATGCTGCTCCAAAGCACTTAAATATTGCTCAATTTTTGACAACAACCAGGAGTGTTTCTCTACCCTTCATTAGTTTTATACTTTTCATTCACATCCGATTTTTCACCTCGTTTGTAACTTGATCGAACTACAAAAAGTATCTCGATGCAATCCCAAAATTTACTGTTTTTGCTCATAAAAATAAATAATGTGACCTTCTTTGTTTCAAAGCTCTCATATTTGATGATCTTTGGAATTGAAAACTCTACATCAACCTTAACTTCCTCCTCATCAAATGAAGCATGAACTTTCTGCTTTCGATGAACTCACTTCACAGCTTTCAAGTCACAACAATAGTTGGGTCTCTTCTCCTCAAAATGTCATGTCGCTCTTCAAAATCAACCAACAGTGGAATCCAGTGTCTTTTCATGTCTGCGTTTTGCGCCAAGGATATCTCTGAAATTGGTAGATTTAAGGTAGCAATGTCTCTGTAGAATTTAAAACGATTTTTGATGTCTGTTTCGGCATTACTTTCTAAATCTGCTTTGTTTGCTATGATGAGGATCGGAACATTTGTACCTTTAATGTTTTTCAAATCGTTTAAGGTTCGATAGATGACGGATAGACCACTAGATGAGGCCAACGAAAAGACGAGAATGAACGTATCGCTGTTACGTATGACCGTTTCGTAGAGATGCGGGAAGGTTTCACGTAGGTTTCCCGGCGTGTCGTGAACGGAAAGTTCATGTTTACAAGAAATACCTTTCGAATTCAACGAGATATCCACGTTGTAATATTCTGTTGCACGCTCGAAGCCATCTGGATACATTTTGGAGGTGAGTTTTCTACAAATTGTTGTTTTTCCTGATGCAACCTCCCCAAGCACAGCCACTGTATTTGAAAGTTGAAAAATTCTCGATTGTGCTCGTGTGCGACGCACTGTCTTTCTGAGCAAAAATTTCTTGGAAGCTCTCAACTTTTTGCGTATCTTCCAAGGCATTTTGATGAACCGCGAGCTCATTCAGATATTGAAAAATAAATGTTACACTGTTTTCAATTTCGCACTCAAGTGTCACTTGTTACTACTTCCCACTCTCTCAATCTTTAATTAAAAAATCTATCTGTCCTTCATGCACCAATATCTGACCAAATCACATGTAAATATATGCGGAATGAACTATGTAAGCAATAAATCGACTTTCGTTGACGTGAAAACAATTTTGGTCGCTTTATAATTGTTTAGTTGTCGTCGAAAAAAAATATTTTTTCATAAATCACTTTTGTGGCCAGAGATAGAATCGCGCCAATTAAACGACATTCCTTTGCTGCAATGTTATAACAGAAAGGAAATTGTTTCTCAGTTCTTATGATTTTTGAAATTTGTTAAAATAGTGAAAAGATATCCTCTGCGACTTCTGTTAACGAACAAATTAGGGAAGGAAGGCTGTCTATCGATATTGTATGCGAATAAATATTAAAGATCGTAAAGTATGCATTTTAAATGATTTCCGGCGTTTAGAAGCTTAGGTAACACATCTCCCGCATATTTTAAGGAGGGCTTTGCATGATGTCTTTAAATGCTCAGAGGAGGATGCTTGGTAGATTTACAACACTGTGTTAAATGAATGAATGCACCATTTCCTTTCTATTGAAAGGAATACCTCTCTTCGCAACCGTTATCCTTGCTAACCATAGTTTCTGAGTCATGCCGGTCCTCCAAGGTTTTTTGATGACAGATCTTGGCCTTTACAAACTTTACAAGGAGATTTGAACTGTCTTTTTTCGATATTGATGCTACTTCTCTTGACTCCCTTTTCTCTCTTACTTAATCACTTGTGTTATGAATTGGTATTTAAAAAACAAGTATCTTTTCGAAGATTTATCCCAGAGGGTGGGGCAGTGGATTTTTGAGCAAAAATTTGCAATTTTTCCTAGATTTGCTGAAATTTCCACCCATACAGTGCATTTATCAAAACTCCACCCTTACAGTGCATTTCTGATATTTTGAAAAACATACCCTTAACCGCCGCACATACCCGTCGGTCAATTTGCCTGACTGCCTCCCCCCGGGAGATTTATACAAGTGTTAGGTATTGATAACATACAAAATTTCAGCAAAATTGGACGAGCAGTTATACTGAAAGTGAGCATATCGGGTAAAATACGGAGCAGTATGTGAAATATCAACCACTCACGTAACTAAATTGAAATTTTGTACACTGTCTTAAATGGTCAAAATCTATCACTGGTGAAAATTTCAAGTTAAAAGTTCCAGCAGTTCCTGAGTTCTGGCAGGTGGTCAACGTGTATTTTACAGACCGGTCAACAAAGTACCAAATACTCATTGGTCCATTTTTCTGTTAATCGACTCTTTACAATACATTACAATACAATACAATTCATTTACGTTGAAAAGGCTTGCGAGAATGAGTCAGAGTCATCAGTGAGTTGTGCCAGATTTCGATATTTTCTCCTTGCTTTTTTCCTCAAAATATTTATCGATCGAAAGAAAAAGGTTGGACACCGATGGAATGCTTTGCATTAACAGCTATTTAATTGAACTTGAGAAAATAGTTTGATCTATGTGATGCCAGAAATAAACTTACAAGTGACACCCAACCCCTCTCAGTTATGTGAACGGCTTAATGCTCTGTACTTGTGTGTATGATGCCAATTATAAAGGAACGGGAACGGGATGTTGGCGTTATAAGCCTGAGGGACATTCCGAGATTAGCCATCTGACACGAGGTAATTGGATTACGTCACTTAGTGATGTAAAGTATAAACAACGAGAGAGTTCAGTGTATAGATATGTACAATTTTTATTTATAACTTCTTTTTTCTGTGCTTTCTATGAATATTATAATTTTATGTACAACCGATAGAAATAATTAGAGAAATTAATGAAATAATTAACGAATTTTTGATTTTTTTGTTTTCGACATTGTGAATGATAATAAAATTGTGGATTTTTTCTTCTTTGGGAGAATTGGGCAAAAAGCAAGGCCTAAAAATAGAATGTCGGTCCCCTTTTTGTAAAAATTTCATTTTGCGTGTATTTTCATGACTAATTTGTTTACCTGCGGGATATCAATTAAAGCAGAAAAAGGATCTCAGTTCTAGCTTTAAATCTGCAAAACGAAACGCCCACCTACGCAAAGAATACGCCCTTTGTATTTTATTTTTTCTCGTATTCCGAAGAATAATCCTAGAAAATATCAATACCAATTCTTGTATCACACTTCAGTACTTTGTCAATTACCTGTAATATTTCTTTACTGGCTTAAAGTTATAGCGTTTGAAAATCACTTGGTTCTATAATAGTAATAAAATGAGACCCTGCTTTTTGCCCCGCTCGTTTAAAGAAACAACTGAACAATAACTGCAACATGGGGAGCTAAGAATATTATGATTATTTATCTCTTAACACGGCACCATTTCCGCTTTCATCAAATTTCGCTTGTTCTGTCACACAATCGTAGACTTTCTTTTTACCAGGGAGGTTCGTTAAGAACTTGAGGGTGGATGAACTACACCATGAGAATCTGTTCGTTTTGGAGCCCCTCACCACGCTGTCAGATTTGGTGCGCATTTTGACGGATGTTGATGGCTGTATACCGAGCTCTTTTTCTGTCTGTTTATTATTTTCATCCAAAACTTTCGCGAAAATATCAGTATCGTCGAAATCTTTGATCAAATCGTTCAGCGAGTTGCTGCGACACATCTCTTTTCGATTGTTTCGAATAAACTCATCGATGTCATCTCCGACTCGACTCGTCCGACTCAAACAAACTGGTATCTCTAACGCTAATGGTTGACTCTCCGCTGCCAGCGGACTTTTCACCTTGTCCAACAAGTTTGGAGAGGACTGGGTTATACTCTCACCTTCACCTCCGAAGATTTTGCTCATCGGTCGATATTTCGGTTTGACGGGCGAGGGAAATAACTCGCCGTAATAATTATGCCATGTCGAGTAAAACTCATCTGTGACGTCTTTTGGTAGGATGATATGATCAAGTGATAAAGTCAAAGCTGCCATCTTAAATTGTTTTAACGCATTCCTTTTTTCTCTAATGTTAAATCATTTTCACACTTCTCTAAAACTGTTGATGTTCTGTATTCGAAAAAAAGAAAAATAATTTGAAGTATAAGCTCACCAACTCGTGAAGAAAGAGAAAGCGAATTCCAAAAGTTAAAATTTTTCATTAGTTTTATGTTTTCTTCATCCTTTTCCTTTTGATTGTAGAAAATGAAAACTTTCCCCTCCTGAATTTTCGTAGCAGGTGTTTATTTTACCGTGTTGAGGGAAAAAGTTCTGCTTGGTCTAACTTTTCCTCCCTCCTTTTAAAGAAGAGGAACAAATGGAAAAAATATGTTTTTGTAAACACAAAATTTCTTTTTCATTAACGATGATTAACATGAAACTATTACTCCAGCTCGTAAAAATGAAAAATTAATGAGGTTACAGAGCAGGTTCTTAAGAAATCTGGGCTTCGTTTATAGACCTCCTGCAAAGTTTTCTATTTAGGGTAACTGATGAATCATTAACCCCCCCTACCTCGGTCTTTTGTCTGTTTTCTCATTTGGTTAAAGTACTTTTAATGAATATTTGCCCCTTAACTTCTGCCCTGTAAAACAGCTTTTAGTAGGTTGTCTTCAACTTAAGGTCTTAACGATACGCTTAACTTAGAGTTCCAAAAAAGATTAAGAAATCTATATCAAGTCAAAATATCTCCGCAACGCATAAAGATCTAGAATAGCCTTCTTGAAAGCTGAAAAACCTTCTCCCATTGCGATTCTATTTAAGAGCATATCACAAATCTGAACATTGTAATATGGTTTCCCTTAAGAAAATCCTTTCAGCTTTCAACAACCAACTCATCCAAAAGTCACTGGTTAGTTAACCTTTCAACAACCAACTCATCCAAAAAGTCACTGGTTAGTTAACACCATGTCTACTCAAAACAGATCCTAATTTTCCTTCTCCTTTTTACCATAGTAACATCTCATTTATAAATCTCAATTCCAAAGTTTCTCATTCTCAGTTTCCCCTGTTTTGCTTGGAACCCCAATGCGAACCCTTATGGCGAAATTTGTACACTATTACCAAAATATCTTTGCTTTTTCCTATCATAAGATCACAACCTACCTGATTTTTCATTAGCAACCTCGTCACTTTCTTCCTTTCGAACTTTAACTACTAGAGTCACTTTTGGAGGTTACCACGTTGACTTCGAGAAAGAAAAATGACTGTTATTTTGTAATGTCAGAAGGTCTTGTAGTTTTAGATGACGTAATGAAAACATTTTCACTGACATCTTGTTTACTTCACAAACCCTCTCAACGAAACATCATTTCTATATTGAGAATGAAAAACACTGTGGTTTGATGGCCATAGTGCCTATTTTATTCATGGTTAGGAGACTCAATGTTCGGGAACATCCCTTGATTAAATTTTAGACATTTCTAAAGTGTTCCTGTGTCAGGAAATCAATTTCGTGTTTCTTGTTTTCTTCGATGCCTTCAGTAAGTAATTGGCCCATCCCACATTGTCCTTAAAAACTTAAAGTAACCAAAGGTGTATTGTCTGCCAAAGAACGGCCTATTGTAAATACTCGGTAAAATACACGAAAAAGTTTAAGATAGAAAATAAAAAATGAGATTTTTGCTGTTTTATACGTATGAAACTCGAAGCGAAAATCGTTAAATTCCACCAAAATATTTGGCTTTCAAACAAATGCCGGATGGAAAATGATATCTATCGCCATCTTTTGAACACTATCCCTCTCGAATAAAATAATAGATTATATCCGCAGTCGATCATGCGCCGTTAATCTTAAGCCTTAAGCCTATCCTTTTTAAAACTGAATGAGCTTGCGGCTATTTCTCTTGCATTTTGGGCTTAAAATTTGATGTTCCTTAGAAATGCTTAAAATTTTTTTGACTTAAAACAAGTCGAATGTTTGAACTCTTCAACTTGTGACACTTCGATTTGTTTGTTCCTCTGCATATATAATGAAGATATTTTTTTATAGATACTTTTCCCAAACAACTGACCCAAATCTTTACTTTTTGTCTGAAAGGTGATTGACACTGAGTACTAAAATTTAAATTCTAGGGTAGTGGTTTTCTGGCGTTCAATCTGTTGCCCCCCCCTAGAAATCTTTTTCGTGGTTTAGTGGTTCAATCTTTTTCCCTCTGTTTCTTTTGCTGTTTTATTGTAACCTTAGTTCTTGAACCTTGAAATATGAAATCAATCAACCACTCTGGAAAACCATTACTCGTACTTCCATATGGGATTCCTTAACCACATACAAAATTGAGTTTTATCAGACATCGTTGTCCAGGTTGTTGTGATAATGATGGCAACTCCTTCCTATCCCGTTTTAGTCAATACGGCTTTACTATCTTTTAAAGTGCCACAATTTCTCTTCCCTTGTATTTTAGGGTAAGCTCAACATTACGTATTGGAATCTTAAAACATAAGCTTGCTATTATGGTTGGACGGAATTTCGGTATTTTCGCCAAACAACTTTCGAATTCGGTAAAGTAAAAAACTTAAGGTTTATAAGCAACGGTTCAAACACTATGCTCTCTTTGTTGCTCTAGCGTGCACATAGCCAGCAGATTCCTGTCAGCAATGTGTATTCCTAATTGAAAAAAAAGGAGGACTTCCTACTTTATAAGGAATAGGACGGTTCCCCACATGCTTATTTTCCAGTGTATCATGTGGAGGTGCAAAAATATTCAATGTACTGTATAGTGTTTTAATTGTTGTGTTTGACTTCTCCCTGTCGCCGTCATCATATTTTGGGAAAGAAACAATAATGAAACAAAAAAAAAGATGAAACACCATTCCTGAAGAGCACCGCACCTAATATCAGCAATTTAAAATGAGCGCTGTCCTCAATAACCTCTGCCCTCTAATAAGCTCCGTCCTCTTTACGAAATTGCAGCTTTTCCTTTGCCAAGCCCCTCGGGCATTCCTTTCCTTGTGCGATTCACGAAATGTATTTTTTTGTGTTTAAATAGTTTTTGTCCTAATTTGTCCTTTCATGGTCCTTTGTCTTTAGGACAGTGCCTTAGACCGTACAGTTTAATTTCAAGATTCGAGTATAAATTTCGAATCTTTCACGGTAGCTCTAAAATATGGCGGTTTTCAGATTACGTATTCATGATATTTGCCACTAGTTCCGGATTATTTTGTGTGCTTCCGTATGAAAGATTACATCATGAATATCATGAATTTTGAGTTCGTTCCCTACTAAAATTGAGTTTTCTAGAACGCTGTGCATATAATCGGCGCCAAAATATATTGGCAATTTTGGGTATTTTAACGTTTTTCTGAATTTAAAGGTCGGATGAGAATTGCAGTTTCAGTACTTCCACTTTGCTTCATTGGATTTTTCGATATGGAAGGGGTTAAGTGGCTTCCAGGTTATATTTACAGCCTTATAGGAAAATCTTTGAGCTTTTAGATCCTGAGATCCTAAGCTCGTAAGTCTTAAGTCACGTGTTAAAAACTCTATTTCCGAACTGTACTTCAAAGCACTTAAAAAAAGATCGCTTGCGGTTTTAAAGTTTTGAGGGAATTCCCCTTTTGTGCCAAATATTTTAGTGCGATTGTAGTAAGCTTTGGTTTCCACAAAACATATTCTTGGATACGATCTCAGAAGAAGTATTTTTATCCTGAGAGGTACACTTTTGAAGGTTAACCAGATTATATTGAGACAGGGATGTGCAACCTTTAGGGAGAGAAACTTTCGCTGGAAAGAAATATTTGCGGAATAACCCCCCCCCCTCCTGAACAACTGCCAATATGGTTCAACGACAAGGCATTATATCCTCTGGTGGTACGCATTAATTTAGTTGAATTTCTCTCTTAAAAATGGATTCAAATTGAATCTCAGATTTGTGTAAGAAAGGGGGACGAGATGGAGTTTTTACAAGCTCTTATTTGATTTCGTTGGTCGTTAACCAGTAATAAATGTTTTTTTTTTACTTTTTCTAAAGAACGCGTCATTTTTATTACTTTAAGTGATCAATTATTAAAGTATCTTATAAAATCCATCCCATTTGATCTTCGAGATCTTCAGATCTCGTTTGTCTGGTCGTTTCGAAAAGTTTTTGACTGATTTGACTGGGTAGTATTAGTATGGAAAACTTTGACGGAAGCGGTAGGGTATATGACATTCTGGTTATTTTTGAATTGATTTTTTATTTGTGTTCATCTTCTACTAAACTCTACAAAAGCAATTTTCTCTGAATTGTTTAAAAAATATTTATCAAATAATTTAGGGCATGAAATTTTTCGTTTTGCGGGTGAAATTAAAAATAAAATAAAACTAAAGAAACAAAAATCTATGTACAAGTTCAACTGACAACACAAAAAACAAGTCACGTGTCAAAAACAGAAGGGCTCAACATTTCCAGCAGTAAGTTTTAGACATTAGAGTAAAGAATTTAACTTTTTCATAAATATCAAATCTTCTATTTATCGATTATCTTTCACAGAAGTACTAGAATAATTATTGCTTGAATCAGTAAGACACTAAAACGATGAATTGTTGGAACCTATTTGAAAAATCCTGGCTGTAAGCAAATAGTAACATTTTGTCAAAACATTGGAATGGTTTCAGAATCTACATGGTGATTTCCAGATGCGGCTCATCATAGCTTTCCAATGGTTCCGCAGCGTATGACATCCCTTTCATATGGTGACCGCCTTTCGGTTTGAGTTCAAATTTACCGGTGAAATTACTCATTTTCCCGTATCGTCCGTAAATATCAATAGCGCAGACAGCAAATTTGTATTTGATGTGATATTTTAGTTTATCTATATTGCAAGACATTGGCAAGGGCAGTGCGTCCACGATGCCGATTCGCTTCATTGTGCCGACCTTGTGGCCGAATAATTCTCTAGCGAAAAGTTGGTACGATTTAACCAAAGAACTATCGCAATTTGAAGTTGCATTCCAAGTTAGTGTGACCCCGTTTTCGTTTTGACTTTCGACTATGTGCAACTTGGGCGGTAGTTTGGTGTAGAAATCACTATTGTATTTGGAGAGTTCGTGTGAGTTTGATGAAAGTTGAGGAATGCTGCGTCGTAGCATTGGTGCGGAGTAAGGTTTATGTCTACGGCTTGTGGAAGGTAAACGGTGATGCGGTATTTCCATAGTGGGCGAGTAAGTAGATTTGTATGAGGTCTGTGGTAGTGGAGGTGGTGGAGGGGCTAGCAAGGAGTTTTGGGAGGTCTTTGGGTGATGAATATCGTGAAGTTTAGGCGAACGTAAGCCATGAGGTGAATGGCCGTTTTTAGTGTTGTGTTTGCCCTTTAAATGATGATGTTGTTGTGAATAGAAACGTTTGTAATACGTGTTTGACGAGGAGGGGAAAAAGGTGGGCGTGGGCGGTGAATGAGGAGAGGCGGGAAGACTCTTATACCGTGAGTAAGTGTCAGGATAGTGGTATGTCGGTGAAGAGCTACGGCGTCGATCGATCAGAGACGTTGTGCCGTTGTTACGTGAAGACGTTTTTAGTTGCATGTTGTAATAAGTTGAACGGAAGACTTCGTTACGCTGTTCCATCTCTTCTGCCGAGTCCGCCCCACCGCCCTCTTTTTTAGGTTTCACGGTTTCGCCTTTGGCTGCGTCGTCATTTGGTGGAGTGCGTGGTGAAAGTTCTTCTTTCTTGAGATTGAAAGGGATGTGTATATGATTGAATGTGTTTGGTTGTTCTCTGTGTGCTGGTGAACAAGGTGCAGGTTTTTTGGAACTGGTTGCTAAGCTTTCCACGGAGAAATTCGATACTGAAACAAATAACGGTTTTATTTTCGACATCTCTTTAGATCCCATCCGCCGTTCGTAGATCTTGAGTTGACTTGGCGCAGACGTAGCCTGTGAAGATGAAGGGGATGAAGTTCGATCAGAGGCCAGTCCAGTTGCAAGTTTTCTTTGCAGACTTTCTAGATGTGTTTCTTTTGCCAAGCTAATCATTTCTGACAAAATGACGTCATTATCCTCCTATGAAAGAAAAGAAAATGCGTTGATTAATAGAATAAGAGCCCAAAGGAATAGGAAAATATATCTTCTTTCGTTCATGGATAGACTTTGTCAAGCAATTATGCATTTCTTTATTTTGTTGTACTTTTTGAAACTTTGGCAAATTAAATTTAGCAACAAAAGGCTCTGAGAATGTACTGACCTACCCGATTCAAAATGTTTTAATAATTAATGGATTACTCAGCCCCATTCCCTTCCTGGACACTTTGAAATAAAAGAAACGGTCTCTTTTATGCGCGATCGTGCCTCAGTATTTTTTGATTAAAATAGATTCTTCTAAAAAGTCGGGTTTTTTATCGTGCCAGGAATGAGAACTGAGTTCTCGCTACGAAAACAGCGGGTAGCGTTCCCCTGCATCCAACACACCGTTTTCTATTTGGAATAAAAGAGAGAGAGAAGTTTTGAAAATTTCGTTTTAATCAATTCGTAGCACGGAACATGTCTTCTATCCTTCATTTTCGTTCAATTTATCCAAATAGTGTTTTCTTATTGGAAATCTCCTCGTCCAACAGTTAAACTGTGTATTGAAAGGGTTTCAAAAGAACTTTTATTTTTGTAGAGATAGAAATTAGAAAATGGGACAATAATCACCCTGAAGGGAGTTTTTGGAAATTTCAAAATGAATATTGTTTGTAGCGAAACGTTGTTTGACAGCGGTTGCTCTGTCTGAGGTTTCGTCCATGATTAATAAAAACGTACAAGTCATTTTAAGGAGGATAACTGTGAGATTGAATGAGTTTTGTGGAGCAACTGGGTTGACTCAAGGTGCGCACCACATAAGAATGTCATAATAAACACACCAGGATGTTTCTCTTAATTTGACCAATTTATTTCCAGGCTCTTTTCAATCATTATTGTTATCACAAAGTGACGTGGAGTTATCTGGAGAATCACTCCCCTTTTTGTTGTTTCAGACGTTGCTTAGCAACCAATGACATTTTCGACTTCTGCACTAAGTTTGTTTTTCTTCTTGCGCCTTCTTCTGATTTCCATTTTCTTGGATGATTGAAACACCCTCACAATCACTTTTGATATGTAAGAAATACATCCCCCATCCAAACTATAGAGTTAAAGTCCCTCCAGAATTTCATTTTTGTAAAAACAACCTTTAAATTTGAGGTACCTCTTTTCCTTTCTCCAAGAGTTGGGAGACGATATTTTCCAATCTTTTGCAGCGTTTTCGGAGGGAATAATTTTCCAGTTCGATTCGTTCCAATCTGTCATCTTCAAGGCTCTCATCTTCATCACAACTTTCCAATCTTCCATTTGCTGTACGGTGCTCAAATTCTGGATACTGAAATCACAATCGAATTTTTGTGAGAATCTTTAGATTATGTATTGGGAATATTTCAAGTGAATTTCGAACATAAGACTTCTATTATTCAATGTTATATGAAATGGAGTCTCCAATACTCGAACTACCCTCAGTGGGAACGCATATTTGTTAGAGCTATGGACATTTTGAGTTATGAAGGTTTATGAGGCATTTTTAATTAAAGGGACGAGAAAACTTTCAAATTGCGAGACATTCGAGTTACAGAGGTCCGAGTTGTGAGTGGACAGTTTTTGGAGCTGTAGCCACTCTAAAGTGCACACACCAAAGGTTCTTGAATCCTCGTATGACTTCGGTTCAGTATTCCCACTGAGACAATGATAATAAAAAATGGAAAAGTTACCTTGGTATTGCTTCGTGGTGATTGGCTCCCTTCGTCAGGTGCTTTGGCGTCTCTTTCCGTCTCCGTCATTTCTTCTTTTGTTTGTTGTGCCAGAGGTTCATACTGTAGTGGTATGGGTTGAATGTTGCTCTCAGATAGCATGTTGATATTTTTGTATATTTCTTTACTGTAACATTTTATCTGAAAGATAACAAGATGAAGTGTTATGAATAGACGACTTTTTGTCATGTCGTGTTACTTAGTTTTTTTCCCTGGTGTCTTACACTCAACACAACTTATAGACAATCCTGATACATCTAAATGTAATCTTTTTTCCTCTTTGACCTTGCCAACAATTTAAATCGAAAGAGAAATTTCAAAAAAGTCGCATGTGAAACTTCATTTCCAAGAACCTTATTTTTCAAAGACAATCATGTCTAAGATAACGAAATTTTCAAAACAAATGAAAATTTTTTTGACAATTTTCTTTTACGAAAAGGAAATCGCTACAACTATCAACCAGAAAATGAAAAATTAAAAGTATGAAACAATTTCAAAACATATAAAACAAAAAAAGCGAAAATAAATTTTTCCAAACAGAGTTTAGAAACACAGTAAAAAAAAGAGCCTATTCAATTTTTATTGGTTCAGATCTTGACTCCCACTGACAATGTTTTGAACCCTGGAAATGAGGTTTTCAGACAATAGATGAATAGTTAGAACGGAGGACACCTAGGGTTTGTATGGTGAATAGGTTTCCATACAACTACACTCAACAGCATGCAAATGATACGACTGTTAACAAGACCATACGGAGTCCTCAATTATTCATGCAAATTGTCGAAAAATGTATAACAAACTATAAAGAAGCTCATCTAACCTAACCGTGAAGCCTATTCTCTCCTCTTTACTGCGCTCGGCAACCCGTCTTTTCTGCGATTATTGCGTCTTTCCGCGCTCATCTTTTTTCCTAGAAAAATTACTTTTCATTACTACGACAAACTTTTAAAGGAATAGATGAATTGCTCTATCAGACATATCAAACTATGCGATCAACTGAGTCTCATTTCCCTTTCTCCCTGTTTCGTCAAGTCATGTTTGAAAATAAAGTTCGATTAAAGAGAGAAAGAGAGTGGTATACTTTTGGCTTTTTTCTGAAAGCGTATCTCACTCTATTGCTGCATTTGATCGCCTATGGATTCTTTGAAGGTTACATAAAAACAAAAACCTTGTTCCTGCCTTGCGTTATAGTCTTATAAAACAGCATGGGATCCTTGCAATATTTCTCTCTCACAATAAGATACAACCACCCTTTTCTTTCAAGAAGCGGGAATCGTAATTCACTCACTGATCTCAAAAGATGGAAGAGTGAAAAGTTACAAATATAACCACAGGATCCCCTTCTAGACTTCTTTTGTTTTCCTTTTTTTAATTTTTGATATCGAAATTCAGGATTTTTTTTCAATTCGCCAAAAAGTCGTTTGATTGACGCCGGTAAAAAAACATATGAATAATGAAGTGCACTCCTATCGTCCGAATGCAACCCGATTACCCGCTACATGGGGTGTCCGTGATATCGTGAATTAAACATCTTTTCATTCACACATGGGGAATAGTACCCAACCTCCTTACCAAGGAATAACAAAACTACATTTTAAAGCCTATTTATGGTTTTCACTTATTCTCTAAGATAAGTTTTCATGCTCCAACCTTATACAAAATCAAAGTATAACTTTGTCTTCTTTAATCTTTCCTATTTAACGTTTGCCAAAAAGCTGGTCGAAAAAAATCGAATGTCAGTAAATTGATTGGTCGAACCAGTCCAATCAAAATTTTTCTTTTTGATTAGATTGGATCAAAAATTTGACGGTTATATCGGAGCCAGAGTTCGAAGCAATGCCCTGCGAGAACCTCTTTTCCCAATTTTCAGCCTAGATTTTCAAGAGAATTTATGAACCTGTTTTTCGAATTTCGTAATGTTTGGCTAGCTGTCTTATGGCTTTGTGCCCCTGTGAGAGACTTTCAACGGTGTAAAAGAGGGTTCCTCATGGCTCGCACGTATCCGAAACCTATTTTGTCTACCCCCCCCCCTATCTCCCCAGAATTTTAGAATTGTCATCTTGACTATACGCTTATTTTTCCTAAATTTGTTGCGCAAATGATTGAACGTCTCAAAACTTTAAAGCCTGAAGTTATTACTGATTGAATCTTACTCAGAATATTTACAATCACTCAAATTTGGTAGAAGGGAAAGTCTAGAAAAGTTTAGTATGTGGTCATTTATTGTTAAAAACGCTTGCCCTGAATTGATAATGAAAACGCCCGAAAATCTTCTGATTTTACAAGTTTACATTTAATAAAGACATAAAGCTCAATTCCATTTGACTCCTCTACGCCCATCAGAAAACCGCCTTCAGAGAAACATTTAATTACAAAGTTTCAAGCTGTGCTAAAAGCGACGTGTGCTTCGACAATAGACTAATCACGGGCCGTTTGTCAAAAGATCATGGGCCGTTTGTTAAAAGATCATGGGCCGTTTGTTAAAAGAGTTTTTGTGGGGCACTGTGAACAGTGCTGGGCCTTACACTCTACGTGATTATTTGGAATTGCAGACAACGTTCCCCCTATGCTTTTCAGATGAAAATAGTAATAACTGCACTCTCCTTTTTGATTAAAGATTATTTTCTTAGCGGGAATGTAGTGAGCTCACTTCTCTTTCATGTCACAGTATGCGCAGTCTGTACCTTTCTCTTTGCAACAAAAGCTTTTGAACATCCAAACAAAATTCCTTCCAAATACATACACGAAACTAAAGCTAATTGTGTATGACTCAGACAAGCTGAGCGACCCTTTGTAGGGTGATTCGTTGACCCAACTGAAAGTTTTCTCCCTCTACTGTTCTTCAGTTCTCTTCGTGTAAACAAAGCTTTGAATCTTTCTAACATTTGTGAACACGAAACAGAAAGGAGTCTGAAGCTGACATGATGAATTTTTCATATAAAGAGCTCACTGAATGTTGGATAAATTAGGCTAATTTTAGTCACGAAAGTTTATGAAATCACATCGTATTTGAACAATTCACCTTCTAGGAGAAATAGAAACAGGCAACATCACTATATTGTATCCTTGGCAAATCTATGTCCATCTCTTTCCCCCAATTAAATATCAGCTTTATAAATTGCAAATTCATTAGAAGCGTCTTGGTAGAAGCTCCCCGAGAGAACTTTATTAATTTTGAGAAATCTTATTACCTGTTCGACTGTTACAAATACAATGTGCCTCGTTGTTGTCTCCACAGGTTGTTTCATGTGGTCCCACAGTCCCAAATCAAGCGAACCAACCTGCGAGTGAATCGATTCAATTATCGTGGCCAGAAATATTTTAATGATGATCAAAATAAAAAAAACATCAAAAGCAAATTTATTAACCCGCAGAGCTATATATTAGTGATTATTTTGACTTTAATTTCATAAAGGTCTTTTTTTTGTATGGTGATATTTGATTGGCCTTATCATAGAACGCCGTAGGAACAAAAAAACCTAGAGAAAATTCATTTAAAACTTTTTATTACTCATTTTAAAATAGGTTAAAAGAGAACCTACCGTAACTAACATCTACCATTTTGAATTTTATGCATCCACCATTATCCGCCAGTATAGCTCTAATGTTTAGATTATAATTTAAGACCCTCTAGCTTTTAGCTGGTTAGATATCTACATATCAAAGCTATTGTTTCAGACTATTTATTGTCTGTAGTTTCGTGTTTCAAAATAAAAATTTGAGAATCTAAGAGAATTTTATACCATCAATATTTAATAGTAAATCAGCATGAGTAGGAATTTCATAAAAGGCAAACCAATTAATTTCATGTTGTCTTTCCATAAAGAACGAAGGTCTTAAGTTCAATACAAACAGCATGAGCCAACAATAGTTAGACAATACTTTGGTTGTACCTTATATATCTGTAATGTGATCTTTATTTTTGCCAATGAAAACCCTATAGCTGGGTACCGTACTAATTCCTTTATGAAATTATGTTTCTTCAAGGCTCCCGAAGTGGTGGCCTTTATTTAGCCATGGTTTTTCCAATTTATCTTGGATTTTGCAAAGCCCCTGTAGCCTTTTCTCTTTCAAACTGAGTTCCAACCTTCAATTTTTTGGTGATCCTACAAAGATGTAACCTTGAAATAGAAACATAACATAAATCTCAGCCTAAGTAGAGTGTGGTCTTGCTACGTTTTCCATCCCCTTCTCCAGCTTCTTCTAGAGCTCGATCTAGCAAAATGTTGTTTTTGGTCACGCGTCATGGCTTTCTTAGCGACTTCGTCTATTGATTGCCTCTGTCAGATATTCAAAATAATCCTCAGCCATAAAACCTGGTAAGGCTTTCAAGAAAATAAATGTTCGGCTATGAAAACTTTTGCTATTTTTTCTGCTGATTTCGTACAGTAAAATGAAACACTGCCGATAACTTGAGAATACTGGATACCAATTTATATCTAAAATATCTGATAACTTGGTTAAGTGATGAAGGTGATTGGATTCCTTGAAGGAACCATCTTTCTTGTCAGAATTGGTAGAGAGATGTTGCGTGTTATTTTGATCAGAGGATGTTCTATAAAAGGCATACCTAAAAAATTCTTTTGATATATCAGTCTTTTGGCAGTACTGCCCATGATACCAAAGCATCTTGCAGTTGCAGGGAAAAGAAACCTACTTGCCGCACATAAAGCGAATATCATATGAGAAAAAGTTTACCCCCTACCAGTGAAACGTATTGTGTTGTTTCCTGTGTGTTTATGGTTTTGTGTATTTTAGTTGTACTCAATGCATGAGGTAGAACCCCCATGGTTCTTTGGATGGAGGAAAGGATGATTTTGTTGAATTGATTGATTGATTTATCGCAATGTTGTTTTGAATGCGATTAATGCATAGCGAGGCCTTTACATTACTTTTCACCTACCTGTAGATGCGGGTCATTAAATACACGCACGTATCGAGCATAAACGAGGGATAGATGACCATTAAAAGATAAAAATACCCTAATGTCCTAAAAATGGCCTTCTTAGGTTCAGTTGCCAAATTTTATGATGATGATATTCTTAGCATATTTTTCATTTTTTGGCCAGTTTCATCGTGAATATTCTTATTCAGTAGATTCTTATAAAAAAGCGTGTAAAGTGCTCTTTTCCAGGGACTCTTCGCAGCTTTTTTTTCCACCACCATTTTCCTCCAGAAATTGAGTTTCAATAAATATTAAAGAAATATCGCCCATTATGGAAGTGAAGAAGAAAAAATTTCCAGCATCCTAAAAAAGAATGTCTAACATAAATATTTCACGTTAAAGAAATTATGTTACCTTTTAAAAAGGGTCAGATGGGATTATTTTCTGTTTTTTTTTATACAAAAATCACAAAATTTAGTCTCACAAACTGAATTAAAATTTATTTACTACCACTCAAGTTGTTTTTTAAGTTGTTCATAACTGACAGATATTTCACACCCCTGTCTCGGTGGCTAAAGTGGCTTCCCAGTGAGGATGAAGCTTCAATGCGTGTTTTGTAATGTGCTGAAATTTCAAGTTTTTCCTTTGCCGAATTACCAAAAGTAATGTAACTGTCCTGGAAGACCGCTTATTTGAAAATATGACTGGATTTGATACACAATGTAGCTAGATGCTGCTTCTTGAGAAAGCTGCTCTCGATTTACCACACGGTGTTATTTTAGTAATGAGCTTTTTTGATTGCTTCTCCTCCCACTAAGATAATCCCTTCATTATCTTTTGATGTTGCTATGGAAACTTCGCTCAATCAAGTATAATTTCCGTCGCACGATTTCTATAGTTGGCAGCGATCCAAGCTTATGCCAGTAATCCTTCAAATTTACCAGATATTCTTCAGATTTTTAATTCGTTTCGACATGTATGCAAAGTTTTCCTTAACCTAGTCAACTGGAATAAGTGAATTTTCGGCGGCAGGTTGTATATTGTGAATAACTATAGTATATGTTTTTTATTTGTAGTTGCCCTAATTGAAAAATATGTAATAAAGTATTTACAAATTATGATAATATTGTGTTATGGATAGCGATATGAGCTTCATGAAATAATATTAAAGTTTAATGATTGTATTTGTTTCAAAAGGGAAGATAACGGTTAACATTTTTACCGAAGAAATCGTTTCGTATTAATCTACTTCAGAAAACAAAACTACTTTGTATCTCTGACTCGTCTTCCCAGCCTCCCGTCACAGAATCCAGCCTGCGACAAAGGTAAACGAGTCAGATTTATTTTTCATGTTTGATATTTATTGACTTTTTCTTCGGTTGAAAGGACTTTGAGGATATGTAGATACATAAATAAATTGTGTATGGAGAAAAAGAGAAGCACTTTTAAAATCTTTTTTGAAATATGAACCTTCGCGGAATTCACGATGAATACTGCCTTCACAGTGTAATTATTTTGCTTATCTGGTATACCACAGCTTAGCTTTCTCTGAAGTTCAACCTGTGGCGAAGGACTGAATGTGCGTCGAATAGAATCCTAATATTTACAATATATTCACAGCCTTCAGTGTAATATTCATTCATTGTGATTCTCACGGTAGTATATATAAAGAGGATATGGAAAATTTTGTTTTTACAATGAGCTTTTATTGAAGTCTTCGTCACCTCCACGAGACGTTTCATTGGTCCTCAGGTCAACCAATGATTCACGCCCTACAATAATATATTCATTCAAGCTGATCTTCCTTCGCACAGGAGTCCTATCGATTGAAGATGCGAAGGAAGTTGATCGACGAACTTTCCTTGAAGAAGGAGTTCGATTCAAACTGTGGTGTCTTTGGTGTGTTTTCCATTTGCTTGTATCGCTCGTGGAAACGTCTGTGTAAAGAATCTCTGACTTGTATCGGTTCCGCCGTTTTGTCCTCGTCTCGTAAACTGACTTACTTCTTCGTAATGATCGCTCTCGTTCATCGGCTGCTACTCCGTCTCCATATGACGGATTGTAAAATTCCGGCAATGAAGCATTTGAATTGTAAAGTTTTCTAAAACTGCTTGTCCTCGACGAATACCGTTTTTTTGATTTCCTCGATGGACTTCGTATGTTATCATGAGAATTGACTCGTGAAGGTGTTTGACTGTTTCTTGCAAGTGGAGGATTGCTACGGAGGCTCCTGCGGTCTATGGAGGAAGAATCACCTTCGGATTCACCGGAAGATTCTAAAGGCGATTGGTCGTCGTCTGAATATTCGAAAGAACTTCCAAAACGATCGGTGTCTGAGGATGTGGCGATTAAAGGAGCTGGTAATGACATTCTCAACTTGTTCAACTCCTCGACTAACGTCTCTTCATCATCCGACACATTCCCTTCATTGTTCTCACTTTCAGCATCATCCTGCGGCGCTGCATCATCTAGCTCGTCATCTGCGTTATTTCCGTCATTCGTATCGCTCAAAACCTCTTTATCCGCTACAGGAATCGAACCCAAACTTTCCGTGTAACTGTTATTATTATCAATGGCATCCTCTAAATCACCAGGGTCGCTCAATCCATCGGTCGTTAAATCTCTAGCCTCGTATCCATTCAAACGAGCTTTTCCTTCAGATTCGGCGAGGATAGTTTCAGAAGCATCTTCTTCTTGGTTGTTGTCCAAGTAAGAATCGATTTCTTCAACGGAAAGTTTGCTTTGTAGAAACAAGTGGATGGCTGCGTGTGATAGATAAACATTGTTCTGTGCCAACCTGAAAAATGGTGGAAGATTCTTCAAATAAGACGCATAGTGTACATTACTTTTCTTTATAATCGGAAATATTGTAACTTAGTACACACTTTTTTAGAACCCAGTTTGTAAGAACGTTTTGGTTGGAATTTAGGGAAAATAAGAACATCGTAAGAACAGAAACCGCCCGAGGATTAATTAGATTTCTCGAATTTGCTTAAAATTATTAGAATTTATAATTGCACTAATTCTTTTATTACCAAAATTTAGATTAGTTCTATTTATACTGAGCATAGTGTGCAAGGGAGTTCCAGGTCCCACCTGAAAATTCAGGTCCCACATAATCCTAAAATTCCCACCTTCAGCCCAGAATCCCAGATCCCAGCTAAAAACAAAAAAAAATTAAAACCGTGCCTTTCGCGTTAATAAATTCTCGCACTCATTTTACCCGCTTACTTTTACTTGACTAGTTATATAAGTGTAATAAGGTAAGCAAAAGTAAAAAAAATCATTCTTAAAGATATTTATTCAAACATCAAATGACCTGTAATAATAAAAAGAAAAGTTTACCATGGTAAACAATTATTTATGAAATATATAGAAAAAATATATAATAAAATCTGAAAATAAGAAATTTTACTTTAACTTTTTCCAAAACACCCAAAGTCCCACCTAAAGAAATTAACTCTCACCATCCCCCCGGGGGGGGGGGGGGTGCACACTATGCTGAGACGATTAATTTGTCTGAGACGAGCAATTTAGAAAACATTATGGAGGAGTGTACTTTCCATTCATGTTTCAATAAATAGGAACTCCTCCACAGATCACATTTTACAAACTACTCGTCTTAGACGATTTTTCTGTCTCAGTATAAATGGAACTATTAGAGCAGATTTGACATGAGGTCCAATTTTTATAAAAGGAAGTTCTGTAAAGAAAAGCACTTCGAAACAAGACAAGGCGATCTTCTAAACGTATAAATATGAAAAAGAAGAAAAATTACCCGAACAGGAATTCTTGTAATTTCTTCTGTCTTTGTTTGATGAAATCTTTGTTGAAACGACCAAACAACCTTCTTCCTGGTAGTGACGGTAATGAATTTCTAAACAAAGAATTCTAATTATGTTAACGAGACAATTAAAATGGATTAAAAAATGCAACTCTTGATATTGTGGCTTTTACCAAAAACGTAAAATATTACACTAAGTATTTAGCCCCGTTACAATTTATTGATCCAAACGACATAAGAACTATCAAGCAAAGAAGGTAGTTGTTCTCCTTGACATTGCAACTTCTTCCTTTTATTTTTACAGAGCTGATTGGAGATGGTCCGAAGTACACTAGACATGAATGGCAAAGCCGCATTATATGAACAGAAACAAAATAGGGATCGTTTGACAGGTATGTCTCCCTTTAAAATTATCACTTCAGATGCTCATCACTTCTTCACTCCTCTTATTCCCAATGCTTTTCGGGAGAATATCAACGAAATGTACATAGTTGACTCTCTGAGAAACAGAGGGATGGGTGAGTTTGACAATAGATGACTTACGAGTCGATTGTATCCTTTGACAGCCTGTTCCTCAGCCATACAAAGTCTGAATATCTTCTTCGAACTTTCGAGCTCTTCAATGTGAATGCGATGTGATTGGTCTAAAAAAGAGTTGATTGGGGTGAATAAAGGGGATTGGTCTAAAATAAGGTAATTGAGGTGAATGAAGTAAAAGGCACCATTTAACGCATTCACTGTATGTCAGCTTCTGACGAAGAAGGTCTGGTTTGTTATTAATGTTGCCTAGTATCAGTAAATGACGTCAATCTTGAGACGTATCGTATTCGACTTAAGAATCCTAAAAGTTGAATAGACTTTTAAATGATATCTGGTATTTTGGATTAAATGAATAGTCAAGGGTAATTAAAACCATTTTATCAAGCCAATCAGAAGATGTTATTATAAATACCTTTAATTCGATTTCGAAATCAGTAAATTGTGCCTTTCCATCATTCAAATGTGTTCTTGCATTGCGTACCGAAATTTGAACGAACTGAAAGTATAAGAGAGACTGGGTCACAATCAGGGTCGAAAATTACATTACAAAAGAAGCAGTCAAAATTCTAAAATAAGGTTATTTTCAGGGCAGTTTTGTTACAAGGGGATTTTACCAACATTATTTTATGTAACAAACAAAAAAACTCATTCAAGTATGAGTTCAAAGTACCGTCTCATCTTTGAAAGTACATCTTTTCTTTCGTTTCTGGCGCAGCATTCCTTTCTCTCACAAAACACAACTTCCCTCTCAAGTTTTCATCATTTCACTCTACACAAGCAAGCGAGCGAGACGCAATGCTAATTTCTTAAAGCTTCATTTTTTGTATTTTTAAAGTAATTTTATTCATAGTAGAGTAGACAGCCTTTCTCAACCGTCGCAAACAAATACAACAAAAAACATTTCAAGAAATTGTTTTTTTTGTATGGAAATTAATCAACATTCGTATGTTAATATTAGTTTTCGCATTATTGCGTCGAAAAAACTGTCCCCTTTTTCTTGTTTTCGCCTCAATGCGAAACAACAAACTTTTTAGAAGAATGGCAAAAACTGGTAATAAAGTTTTTTTGTCCATGGTTTGCTACTCTTTGTTAATTATCTTTTGGTTTGCGTGACGTTTCACGGCCTAATGAATAAAGAAATTCGATGATCGACGGTTTGAATAAGATACTCGAATAAGGCGCAGAGGGATGGGTATAAAATCTTTTTTCAACCTTTGACAATCTAATAGGGTCCTCAAATCACCAAATTTCAAGAAGTCGATCAAAGAGAGATTGAAGGTTCATCAGAATGGCAAACAATTCATCCACATTTATTATTTAAGGAAGGACCCTTTTTAACTTGTTATGGTCACCTCTCTTCCACGCCGAAGTTACTGGCGAGCTTATGTATTGACTGTCCTGTAAAATCATGTGATTTCAGGCAATTTTTTAAAAACTCCGATATTTCGTGAAGAAGGAAAGTAAAAGATATCGCTCTAATTAATTGGTTGGTGTCTGAACACTTATCGAATCATGTTAGATCATGTAGGATGATTTCATTAAAACCTTCCATCTAAATATCTTTGAAATCTTAATTTTAATCGATCACCTACACGTTAGAACTTAGTCTTGCTGATGTCATAAAGAAGACCGCCAGCCCATTAACTCTCTTGTTTTAAGTCTCAAAACATTTCCATTCATTCATTGAGATTGCGTAACTACAGAATGGACCCTGGGCCCCAATTGCTATGTTCACGTTTGTGCTTGAGTTTTTTATTGCCCCCTATTCTACCAGAAAAGCACAATGGACTTAAAGTGAGCTAAAAGTTTTGTTTATATATTTTGATGAATATATCCTTGTATTCTGAAGATTGAATACTTTGTCAAGTTTTTTCGTAAAGCGTAAACTAACCCGATGGCGCAGTTGTGTAATGGATACAGTCTTGAATTTCGTATAGGAGTTCGGGTTTTGCTCCTGCTCAGTGTTGTGTACATTAATCAGTAAAATATTCTAATACAAACGTGTGGGGAGATATGTCTGACTCTGGCGTGGTTGTTAATACTTGTTAGGTTCGACCACTGTCCTCACGAGTCGTTCGGGTATAGTTGGTATGCGCCAGCAGCTCTGTGTCGTATGTACGTATTTGCAGGGTCAGGTAAGCGCAGTGGTTTCCCTATCGCAATACAGGGGATGCTGTCCTAGACAGGGCTTGTTCCATTCATCGGAAGGACTACCTCTCTCATATGAACGCGAACAACAGATGATCTACTTGCTGAACAACTTTTTCTGAGCGAGATGTTTACAGACAGAAACAGACATACATGATTATATTTTCCCACGTTTTGTTTCACTTGTGTCATGCACAGTCATAGTTCTCGGACGAAAGTTTTCGACAACTGATGATAAGATAATGGGAACAAGTGCTTCGTGATCGCTCGTTAGATTTGGAAATTGATTCACAGTCATACTAAAATTCGATCTGGCACTTAAGAGAATAATATGAATTTAAGTTTTCGGTTATTTGCTAAAATAATGTTTTATGCAGATTGAAAGGATACTTAATTTTAATGACATTGTATTATCAGACCGGTCTATTTCCGTGCACCCATTTGTATTAGAAAAAAGACTCTGCCCAAAACTGTTAAGAAAAATCCAAGTCGTGCAGATTTCATAAATAGCTGCCAAACGCCTTAAATGTGAATGCATGTGAGGACAATAAGTACCCTGAAAATCACCGAAAAACAAGAACAGCCAGGACTAACCCAAGAATTAACTTATTTTTAATGAAAAAGCATTCATCCCCATCATAGAACTATCAGAGTGTTCTCAGCTTCTGATTGGTCAGTTGAAATGAACCCAACTATTACCTGGTTTCCACCAAGTGATCGGATATCCGGTGAAGTTATTTTATCCATTCCATTGTTCCGCATCAGTTATGCAAGCAAATCAAAAGAAGTTTCTCCTGTAAAATTTTTCAAGCCTTATTCTTCAGTACAAAATTTCGTGTATTGTCACTCGAGTTCTTTTTACCCCAATTTAGGGTTTCTTTCACTAATTAGCAAAATGGTTAATCGTCCAAAACTTTGACTTTGTCTCTACCCTCATAGATAACAAGTTGTAAAAAATTATCGTCAATGAAACATGTTTTAACTCAAACTGGTCTTCAAGAAGTCTCGTCATCAGTCAGCTTAATAGAAAGTCTCTCATTCACATAAGTCCCCAACGTTTTTCGCGAATTTTGTGAGGTTGTGATGTATAGGTGAGAGAGAGGGAGAGGATTAATGAATCGAAACATTTTGATAAAACAACCCTCAACTCAGTTGATTTTGATCCGATTCTATTTTCATAAGAAACAACAAAAAGCCGAAACATGAAATTTTTACTGAGCCTCTTTCCAATTTGATGGCTCATCCTCATGGCCTCATTCTCCAAAAATGCTCTCAACCGCTTAAACATTATTTACAAAACTCTCCCTGATTGGTTGCTTGAAACAATGACGTTACTTTCAACCAATCAGTGTCTTTGTATAGAGATAAGTCAACAGTTGACATGAAACTTGAGCTGGATGTTTGAATTCTTTACTCGCTGTACGTGACAAACGTCTGGACGTCAACAACAAGCATTCTTTCAAATTCTATTTTCCTTACCAAAATAAACAAAATGGAATTTTTCATCTTTTTATCATAAAGGGATGTTATTTACTATCTGCCTGTTCATACAAGAAATTGCATAAATTACATAAGTTTGTCATACATAATGTACATAGACAACTAATCAGAGATAGTAATCAGTCTTGTGGTCAAATCGAAGGGAGTAGACTTGCGCAACCAACCTAATGATTTCATAAGCACTACTATTCATTAAGGATCTCGACCTGTATTGAGTCTGTAGCTCTGTAAAAAATTCTCGAGTACATTGCGTCCACGTGGCCTCTTCATGGAGTCATCATTATCCACGGACACCGCGGGATATACCTTTCATAGTAAAAGGCCATTGATGAAAAACAATCTGTTGAAAGGTGACGTCTCAATCATTAATCCTGTGTACTTACTACAACTTTCTGAAGGTGAAGGCGACTCAAAAAGTGGATAATTGATAGCTTTTTGTTATTGTTTTTAAACCGTAGGCCACATAAGGGTTGTTTATGAATCAAGCCTTAATCAAAAGAAGACCGCAGCTTACCCCTTAATCCAAGTATTAAGAACGGGTTAGATTTTCTGACAGAGGCCTCTGTTTACGGAGTTTAATAAGTTTTCAAATTGATTTCCCTATCCATGTTGAGTTCATCTCTCTTTGTCCCTCCTCGCCTGTTCATAACTCGAAATCTTAGCGTACCTATTCTATTTAAGACAGGGGTATTTGTGAACTAACATTGGTTAGCTTTGATACAGGCAAAATACAGGGGTGTTTTCTAGCTTCACTTATAGAGTAATGTGCTACAACATTGACCAGACTGCGTTCTGTATAGTGAGCTTTGAGTTCCTAAAAACGGATGGACGAAAAGTTTATTTTGTTTTCGCTGATCTGAAACTTTGCACAATCTAGTCCTATGTATGTATAATAGTTCGTTGGAAACATGCCCTAGCGAAGGAAAGGTTTATCATGTAATTACATCCTTATTTTCTTACGGAATAAAGATTTGTTTACATTGCGGATTATCTTGTTGTTTAACCAAACGTGTCATGGATGGGCCATCAATGTGAGGCAGAAAATAAGGTTTCCCGATTCCTTCCTCACATTTCCAGAACGGTGTCGAGTTTGTATTTTAGCTCCTCCCCTCTCCTGTATCGAGGTGCCACACTTTAGTAACTAGAAACTGTCGAATGTCGACACTTTGAAATCGATATTGTAAGATTCTCGTTTGAAATTTAGATTACTGTAGACTCAATTAAGCAAGATATACCCTAGCCAACACCGAAGCACCGACAGAAAAAAGGGCTAATACTATCACACCATCAAACCTGAACGCCCTCTTAAATTTTGAGTAACTTTATGTTTTCTACGTCCTCTTCGACAAATGTTGGAAAATCCATGTTGCACACTGTACTCTCTTATTCTCACTCTGGTTGAACGTTCTTTACCAGCATTTTGTAGTAATTTCTCAATAAATATACCGTGTGACCTGGTGGCACCTTTTATCCACTGGAAAATGTTTTGGGCCCTAAACATTACAATTTAAAAATCCCCAACTCTCTAAATAACCTATATTTACCATTTCCCTGATTTAGCGGTGCACTAATTATTATTACAACAGGATGGGACTTGTGTCCTCTCTTAGAAATTATAAGCGAAAGTGCAGGGTCGAACCATGCCATGTTACAATCTCGATTTTAATACAAACTCGAAAGCAGCCGGCGAGGCGACCTTTTTTTCCGATGTGTTCTAAGAGCATATTTCAGCTAGAAATTTTGATCTGTTCTGATCAAATCTTCGAAAATTAATCAGCTAGAAATGTCTAGAAATGATGATGTGTTCTGACGAAACAGGGGTATAATCCCGGGGGGGGCACTGGGTTTGCGGACTGACGGTATGTGCGGGCCAAAAATTGGCTTTTAAAATTGCACTACAGTGCAGCAATTACAGTGCAGCAAAAATCAGTGAAAATCATACCCTTAGAGTGCATTTTCCCCCAAATTTTCGATCCCTTTCGTGCAAAAAATGGTCAAAATTCTAGCATTTTTGGTCAAAATATCTAGATTTTTCAAGAATTTTCTGAAATTTCTACCCTTACAGTGCATCTCTAGTTTTTCCGACCCTTACAGTGCATTTTAAACATATTGGAAAAGGTACCCTTAGGACCCGCACATACCCGTCGGTCCTTTTGCCCAGCTGCCCCCCCCCGGGGGTATAATCAAGGTCATCTACGGGTTCTTGTTGGCTAGGTAACCCTAGAAAGCTTCAGAACACATCTTTTAAGGAGACGGGTATAATAAAGCAAAAATTGATGTAATCTTGTTGCCTAGTAACCCTGGAAATTTTTAGAACACATCTTTCGTAGAGAAAAACAAATATCTTACAAGTTTGTCTTGGCAAACTGTTTTTCCTAGATTTTAGAACACATCAAACCATAAAGAAGTAATAAGTTTAGGGAGACAAATAGTGCGGATAAAGGTTTCCTAGAAATAAGAACACATCATTTGTATGAAAAATTGCTGAAAGGTCATAACATTTGATCTCCTAGAAGATAAGAACACATATTTCTAAAAAATTCCTTCGCCGGCTGCTTCTGCAAACTTACCTCTGTAGCTGATAATTTAATGGTGTCTTTGGGCAGCCTCTTGGATACAGTGTAACTCTGTTTCTCTTCAATGTATTTCACCATAATTCATACCTTCTTTTACTAAACCATGCAGAACAGCAGAAAACGAGCAAGTTTTTTAAAAGTTCCAATCCCTGGTTGGGAAGTAAATCTATGAGCCAAATATTTTCTGATCACAAGTCTCAAGGTAAGTCTCACTCTGTCTTTTGGTAAAATTACACAGCCATTAAGATTCTTGATTTTCTACATTTCACAATATTCATCATGCCCTTTTCAATAAAATATTGCGATTATCAGCCGTTGTGTATGATCAGTAGAAGCAATAACTGACTCCGTTGACAACTTCAAAAGAGTAAAGAAGAAATTCTCTCACGACAGTTGGTCGAGACTGCTGTTTGCTCAATGGATGTCGATGTCTGTATGTCTGTTGACTATTCTACTATCTTCTTTCATGTAGATGGTAGTTGTTGTTTAAACTTCCCTCTCCTTCCACCGTTTTGTTTTTTCGTACGTGAAAACAAATCCTTCAAAAAGTTTTTATAAGAACCAAGTAGAGGAGTCTCCGATACAACTCTTTCTTTATCACGGTACCTCCTGGTATGCTTTGAGTGTTCTAATTTGTTTTATTTGCAGAGAAAAAATACTATTTCAACTGAGTCCTGTCAAACGATGAACCAGCTTTTCAATAATGCGCAACCCGAGTGGTACAAACATCCTTGATAATAACAAACTGTTCTTATTACAGAACGATCCTTAGTGTCTCCTTAAGGGTTGTTTTTGGCAGGAGCAAGTTCCGTAGAAATTTCTGGCACCACATCGCATAACTCGGATAATATTCAATGCTTTCTTCCTGCTTTCATGTCAATGATATGGTTAATCAAGATACGCTGATAAGGAAGTGAATCCATGCTCGTAACAACCTCAAAATGGTCAATGAAATCGTAATTCGAATAATACCAAATACACTGGTAAGTGTAGTAGAGGAGAAAATGAGATAGTTCCATCGTGGAGATAGGAAACTACTTTTTTAGAGACATTGAATTATATGACTGCGATCAAGCCATAATTGTAGACTAGAGCCCGAATGGTAATTAGCATCGATTAAGCGCGCTTCGGAATCCCCTTTCCAACGTATCAAGTAGAAGCTTATTTAAAAAGGTGTTTGAATTGCAAAGCTGCCCCTAAATCTATTTTTCTGATTTTTGACTTTGAGGAAGGATCGCTCCCGTGTTTTGAAGGTTGAGGTTGATAGAGACATCCATTTCCGTTTTAAAATCTTGAAAATAGTGAATTCAATTTTGGAAAAATCTAATGACGTCTCAGAAAAGTTTAAAAATGTCTTAATGAGCCATCCCCCCTCCCCAGTGTACCCTCAATTCACGCAATCACGCAAATTCTTTTTATAAATTCACGCATTCATGCAAATTTTCCTCGAGTTTCACGCAATAACCTAGCCCGGGGTCCACTTAAAGCTTTTTGATAGACTGGATGGCGCGATTAAGTGGCCCGGTAGTATATGGTAGTATGCTTTTGCTTAGGCGGACTGTAAAACAGTCCGCCAGATTCTAGTTGTTTTTGGAAGATAAAAACAGTATGAAGCAATGGTTTTATTTGAGAATAAGAGATTGCAAATGTGTTATTGCTGTTTGTTTCTTATTTTTGATTATATCTTTCAACTCCAAGTAGTTTTTTTGTAATTTAGATTTTAAACATTCTTTTTCAAAAAGACTACCTCGCCAAACGCTCCTAGTCTACTTCACTGGACTCAGCGTCATCAAAAATTATCAAAAAGCAAAGTTCAGCCAGAAGTAGACTCTAGTCTAGCAATAACCCGACTTTTTAGAAAATCGTAAACATTTTCGGGAAAAATCGGGAAACATTGGCAAATCGGGAAAACTGCACACAATCGGTGGAAAAATGGGAAAATTCACGTATTCACGCACAAAATAGCCCAGATTCACGCATTCACGCAATCAAAAAGTGGATTTTAACGCTCCCGCAATTTTTTCAATTCACACATTCAAGCAAACCGCTGGGGCACCCTAATAGTGTATCAAATCTGGGGAAGTTCTTCGTAACTTTTCAAAATAATTATAAAATTAAAGTGATTATAATTTATATAACAATTTAAACACAAATTGACTTCTCTTTTGTTCTCTAAACAATACACATCTTGAGCATGGAAACAAAGGGAACAAAAGAATTTTCTCTTTTTGCAGCAAACCATGTATTTTCAAATGAAATCTGTTGGAGTGTGTAAAAATATATATTTTCCGTTTGTTTCGTCTGCTCCAAACCAAGACATATCAAGCAAGTGGTCCTCTAAAGGTGAGATTATAGACTATTTCTCTATTCATAGTCTCCTTGAATCATATTTTATGGTGTTTTCCGAAAAAAGGATAGAAACAACATCTTCATGTTTCTTTCCATGCTTTCTCAGCAGAGGATTGTTGTGCACAAAGTGATTTGTTGAGCTGGGGAGCTGTTAAGGGGGAAATGATTTGAGTGATCATGAAAGGTATGCAAGTTTTTTTGTAAAAGAATTCAAAATTTTTGAAACCTTTTGATGTTCTCAACATTCTAAAAATGTTCTTAAAATTATGTCCAGTTTCCTAAGAAATTGGGTGTTCTTTAGCCTTGAAATGTTTTTTAGTTGTTCTTAATATTTTTGCCATCGAAGCATAAATGCTCTTATATAGTTTGTTCTTCTCTTAAAAAAATATTGTAGCAGCAGTTTTCATTCATTCATTCATTGGTTTTCTCTTTTAGGGCGTTGACATGATTACAAAGACTTTTGATTGGTTTATTTGATCGGTAATGAAGAAGCTGTTTATTATCTTATTATTTGGCTTGTTGTATGTGGCGCAAGCATTCCCTCTTCAATTAAGTGGTGAGCCAGTTCATTTTTTCCCATGTTCATTAAATAAAGTATTTTGCTTTAAAGTGCTGCGACATTCCGAAGTTGATTTATCGGGGCACAGTGTGAGGGGATCTTTTAAGAGAATCCCACTTTTCAAGAATGGTTTAATGGAGTAGCGGGCTTTTTCTGATTAAAATAGGGAGTTTGAGTCGGTTTGAGTTTTTAGGGAGTGGTTCCTAGTGGAATATTTAAATTAGATTTCATCCAAAAACATCCTAATTATTCTCTATGACTTCTTTTCACAGAGACTGGTGAGGAGTTAGACGTCCACCAACGTTCGAAACGACATGGACAACATTCGACCCTTGCTGACCGAGAAGGTACGATTCATAAAACTAGAAATTATATGGTGTGCTTTTATCGATACAGATCAAAGAAGCTAGGCGCATGAAAAAAAAATATTATTTCTTTATTCTTATTTAAAGCTATTTCGAGCTTGACCTCTGACGGTTGGGGGTGACCGTGACACGGTATCGGCCTTTTTTCTGTCCGGTATTTCGGTATTTTAAGAAAAAAAGTACGGTATTCCGGTATTTGAAATGCTGCCGTTGATGGTAAATTGCCTAAAAATGCTTCAGTATTTCGTTTTTATTCTTAGAACTTCGGTATTTCGTAACTTTAAAATCTTTCCGAATTGTTTTCTTCATAGAGAGACTTCCAAAAATCGCCTGCGACGCTAAACTTTCTTAAATTTTAGAAACTACACCCATGTTTTCCAATACAATCAGTTTTGACACAGTATGTATATAGCACTTTATCTCTCTAAGTGTGGTGACATGGGGTCAGAAACAGCTCCACCTCTAGTCAGTCTAGTGGTAACCTTTTTGTGGTTATAGTCCATCCACTATCCTTTAAATAATGACTTTTTACAAAACACGCTTTAGCCACAATAGCGGACCTGTAAATTAGTACAAGTTTTTCGCGCTTGCTTCGCTAGCATTATTTTGTTAAAATATTTCCCCAACCCTTGCGACTTGCCTTTTTTTTGATTTGCCTCCCCAATCTTGGTCAAGAAGCAATCATGCTATTACCCTTTTCTCAAAGGAAGGTGATGGGATAGGTACTGCCTAATTCTCAAATTAGAACTAAAGAATTATCCATAAAAAGAGCTTTTTGAGGTACTTAAAGTCTATTTCAAACTAGCTGGCAGTATTTTTTCAAGCCTCAATAACTTTTGATTGATAGAATTTGAATTAAATAGCGATTTTGTGCTCCTTGGAAAGACAAACAGGAGTGGGATATTGTCATAACGCGTTTTTATTTTTCAGTTCGTACGATCATCTCAGCGATCGTAGATGCCATCCTGGATGGTGATAAGAAGAAACGATCTTCCGTTGAAGATGACGATTTCGTGGACGAAGAGAACGACCCTTCCCTGAAATCTCTTCAAGAAAAATCATCTCAGAAGTCTCACGTCAATGCTACTGATGTGGAATCTGCTCTTTTGGACGACGAAAAAGATCTATCAGGTAGAAAATTATGAGTTTGTTTCATTTAAATTCCGTTCAAGCCGAGTCAAAACTGAAGAATCAAAGCTGACATATATATGTCATATATCTATATGACACCTATAGGCTGCCAATATCCCTCTAATTTGCGAAAGGGGCCGCAATCTACATGATACCATCTAGATTTGCCTTGTAATAAGGCATTCGAATTGGCGTCAACAATCATATTCTCCGCTTGACAATTTTATTAAGAACAACTTATTAAAGTTTCAGTTAGGGAAGATATTATGTTGATTACGGTACACAAAACTTGCTTTTTCATTCAATTTTGGTGAGTAAGTAAGTAAAGGTCACGCCCACAAAGTATTTTCTAAGCTTCGTTATTTTAGTCTAATTCGCATCCCTTGTGAATAACAAAAACTATTTTAGAGATATGTATAGTTTGTATGACCCTGTGCTCAGCCTGTATTTCACAGGGGGAAGTTGGACGAAAAAAAAGATTTATGCATTTCTTTCCATTTTACTTTGTAGGTAGTGGAGAACAAGAGTCTGGGTCTGGTGCACAAGATTCCTCTGGATTCACTGATGAACCGATAACAGAGAAAGTCACATCTACTTTTAAAAATGCTCCACTGTCCCTAACTTCCCCTGAATTAAAAAACACTTCTTCATCAGTTCAAAGTTCTGAGAGAAAGAAACGCGAAGAGAATATCCAAGATCAAGACATCGCTGTATCTGAAAAGAAGGAAATAATTGATGACGCTGTCATAAGGGATGTATCAGGTTTGATTGGAAAATCACCAACTGTTCAAGATCCAAATCGTAACGAGGTTGCTAGAGAGAGGAATGGACTAGATATGATTGAAAAACGAGATATTTCTGATGCTGAACGCGGTGACAAATCAGTTGATCAAACCGAACAATCGCATCAAGATGATAGTGAAACGATCACTAATTATACGGGAATCCGAGATGAGAAACAACCTGATGACCCCAAAGTTGTGAATGCTGGCAACTCAGGATCTGGTGAATCTTCAGGCTCTGGAGCAAATGATTTTGAAGAAGGCGAAGACGGAGATGAAGCCAATGTCGTCAACAAACGAAATCAAATCTTGCAAGATGAAGAGGTCCAATCAAATGCTCCAGAAATGAAAAACTCTTCGACGCAGAATGTAATAGTACGTAATCAGGTACAAAAAAGCGATCTTGCACAAAAGGAATTCAATAGACAATCACCGGATAGTACGAACATCAATCATCAACGAGCTATTATCGGTGACTGGGCCAATGGATATCAAAAATCAACAAATCAAGCTGTCCCACCTATCAAAATAAATGCTGAAGCTCAATTAGCAAGTATAGGGCAGCCTTCAAACACCGAAAGTGGTGACAGTAATATAGTCCCACCTATTAAACTCCATGCGGAAACTCGGTCACCGAGTATCTCGCAACCTTCAAATATGGACAAAACTAATGATATAGTACCACCAATTAAATGGAATGCTGAAACTCGATCAGCGAGTATATCTTCAAATGTGGTCAATGCTGATCATGTGGTACCACTGATCAAGGTAAATGCTGAAACGATTCCAAGTAAATCGATGATAGAAAATTCATCGAATATTTCACCATCTAATGTTAAACAAAGCACTGGACAAAGTTTGATGGAAGAAAACGCTAGTTTCAAACCCTTGTCAGCAAACACTGCAACAATTCAACAAAGTGTAGTTGCAAGGAACATAACTCATTATGGTGTCAATGTTTTGACGAATGAAGAGCAGTCGCACGTGGGTGAAGCTCTTTCATCAGGATCTGCAAGTGGAAGTGGGTTCGAGGCTGGTAAGTATTTGTTCAAACCACCTGATCCGATGTTTCAGACAAAGATCAAACGAGATGAACATATAAAGCTTGACTAGTGTCATTTATATCCAATAAAACGTATATTTTTCACCATTCAATGATCCGCATCTGCAACGACCCACTTATTTAGCATTTCATTTCTGCCATTTAAAGAAAAGAAGTCTCGCCTTCTTGAAAATGTTTCCAGATGAATCGTGTCAGGTTCTACCAGAATTCGTCCGTCAGTAGTATACAAATGCTATTTGGATTTATTTTAAACTATTTAGCGAAAGCAGCCTTATTCATGCAATCGAGTACGTTTTGTGGGTCTATTTCTGAAAATTGATGCTTTTTATATTTTCTTTTTTTGCCATAGTTGAATCAGGGTCGGGCCAACCAGAATCAGAGCAGCAGAAAGATGACCAACTTTCTCCATCAACTATGAGTGATGCATCTGAAGGAAATTCTCTTGACAAAGATGAAGATGATTCGAAGACCATTCCTTCCGTTCTTGGAAATCAAGGTAAAGAAACGTCCTCAAGTGACTCGGAGAGTAGTGATGAAGAAGATATTGAAAACTCCATATCATCTCTTCTTCAAAGCAAAGCAAGTACTGATGTTTCAGAAAGCAGTGGTGAGTTGTCTAGTGGAGATGATGAAAAATCAGGGGAAAAAGAAGATAGTCGGGAACAGCACAACGCGATATTAGACCTGGTCAAAGATATGGCACAATCTGCAGCCGAAGAAAGTTCAGCGTCGACACCACCAGAAGAGAAAGATTCAGATTCTGGTGAATTGTCAACAACTAGTAGCGTCGCTCATTCACTGAATGAATTTCCTTCTGAGGATGGTAAAAACTCTGATGAAAGGAATTCTGAAAAAAATCCAAAAATGTCTAGAGATCCATCAACTAAAGCTCCAGAGTTTGAAAATGCTTTTGTGTCCGACTCAGATACCTTTAAGGATAGTTCTATACCAAAGACACAAGCAAATGCCAGTCCGACTGGGTCAGAGAACAATTTAACAGTGAAACCAGAATCAACTCAGGGTATCGTTCGCGCGGTTGTAAATGAAGGAACTACTGAAGAACCTCGTGGACTTCCTCCTACTGTTACAAGTGAGACTTCCGTAAAAACTATTGAAAATAATGAACGAAAGAGTTCTGCTGACTTCCATCCCGCTGCACCTGTAGAAACGGCTTCTTTGGTAGACAACAGCGATGAGGAATCTTTTGAAAGCAATCCAGCCAACGATGATTTCGATTCATCTGTGGTGAAAAAGTCATCCATACCAATCCTTCTGAAATCACCAGATGATGAATCTTCGGAAATTGAGGTGCTCACTGATGGCGGTGAAAGTGTTTCTGAGATCGCCAAACGCTCAGATATCCCAATTGATTTAGACACCTCAAGCAAGTTGACTACAGAACCATTAAACCCTGACAACGTCCAAGAGAAGCAAAAAGTTCCCATGGAAGAGAAAGGAACTCAAAAAAGTCAACAAACTGTTGATAACAAGCTCCGAGGTTCAAGTGCTGCAAAGGGTGGCAAAGAATCAACAGGAGATGCGAAATTATCCACAAGAATCACAGTTCAACCAATATATCAAAGTACTGGTCGTGTCTCCTCCAAAGATGTCTCCTTCAAGAATGATAATCACTTCCAGGTACGTTTGAATTGCTCATTAAAGTAAGTGACCACAGGTTCCAATCTAATCGACTTATAGACAAAAACTTCATGTTATGTCGAGACCCTCTGGATCGAATGTTTAAGCACAAAAAGAAAAATTTTTGAGAAGAGTTAAATATTGTGAAATTGATACTACTATTGCTACTGGTTTCTAGTGACTTTATTTTCAATTTCAGGCCAAAGAAGCTTTATACCTTTTGGTTCGATCGATTTTAGACCAAGGTATGTTGTCGCAATTCTAAGTTTTAAAATAAACCTTCAAAAATTATTATCCGACGCGCGTAAATAGTGACCTTTGATTGGCTTCTTTGCTGTCCAATATTTTCGAATATATAGCTTTCATGGGGCTACATATTTCAAAAATTGACGTCACACAACGAGCATCTTCTTTTTAACGTTACGTCACAAATAAAAATAAGACTTTTGAATAAAAAACTACCAAGAAATCAGATTTACGAGCGTATAAATTGGAATTATGTTTGAAAACGAGAAATATTTTAGCAATGAACAGATAATAAACCATTTATTTGGACGCAGTCTCATCCAATATGAAAAATATTGGATTCGACTTTGTCCAATAACTGCTTATTAATCAATCAATCGACGAGTCAGTTCTCTGGTGAGTTAGGGCGTGTTGAGATTCTTTAAAATCACAAATTCCATTTGCGATCAATAGCACCCATTCTCAGGGGTTACTTACGAATATTTAGTTGAATTATAACTTAAGGTTTCAGGACCCGGTTATGACGTAATTAAATATCAACTTGACAATTAATTATTAAGAAAATATTATGAGGTCATCAAAGTATAACGTCATAAATCGTAAAATAGTTATGATTTTAAAAGTATATACATTTCAAATCATTGTCAAATTTGGACCAAAGATGCATCTTATTAATGCCAAACTTAGATAAAATTCTTTCTTTGAAAATTTTGAAAAAATTGCAAAAAATCGAAAAATCCTTAATATTAATGTTATAGAGTTTTTACGATTCCTGACGTCATAAAATGTGACCAAATTATGACTTCATTTTTGGGGTGTTTTCGCTAGAAGAATGACTATGACGCATGTCAAGAATTGGAATACTTTATGTTTTTAGACAATGCAGTTCGATCCAACATCGATAATCTTTCATCTAAAAGATTCGAAGAAGAAGAAAAGGTTTGAAAAGATATAATTTTTTTCGTTGTGCTCACGTGTTTAGTGTGTGTTGAGCGGGAAAATTATTTTTGTGGAGTGAGTGGTGTTGAGGGTTGGAGTATCAGCATTTATTAGACCCATGTCATAAATCTGTCACAAATGTTTTCAGAAAGTGAAGGTGCGAAAGCTACCCCATTAACCCCTATTAAATGATACTATCAGTTATATTATTATTTTTGGTATTTTCATCTTCTTATTCAGCTCGAACGGGATTTGATCGATTTAGTCAGTAAAGACGAATCTAATAACAATAATGATGAAACAAAGGAAGAGATTATCACAGGTAAATTTCCCGGGAAAGAGGAGAAAACTTGTTCGAGTTAGGGAGAGCAATTTGAGTTATAAAAGGTTCGAGTTCTACAAGAGATTCCACTATATTTTCAAATTCACAAATTCAAATTTTCTTCGACTTCGTAATGATATCATATATTTCGATTGTTGATTGAGGGTAATGACTTTCTATTTTTTTCTATATAGACGTGAAAGACTATGAGGGCTTCGTGAGAGCACTTTCACTCAAACGTCTACCATCATGGAAGCATGACGTCATCGTCAAGAAACTTGAGAACGACTTACTCCATCATCTTGGCGTTTCTGAAGCGGACGCTCAACGCGCCTTAAAACAAACAGATGAGTTGACAGGTTTTACTGAAGCTGAGACTCTGAAAGGTATTCAATAATATTTGACTTGATCAGCAAAAGTTTGGAAAGATCAGTGGTAGGACGGCATCAGGATCTGTTTTTAAACGACGAAGTATAACTTGAGGCGCTGAGAATGCGAAATATCAATCAGAGCAATTGATCTAATTTCGTTCCTTTGAAATTGGCATTTTGCAAATTTTGCAAACCGAGTCCAGCATTTTGTTGATAGGCATTAATCGGTTTTAAAACAAAAAAATATTTTTTAATTCGAACTTACTTTATTATAATGTTTCTGTCATATAAATGTATTCTCTAGCTCGGAAATGATTTTCTGGTCCTTATCAAAGAAGACAGACGACATAATTATCTTAAGTTTTTTTACCAATATTCATTCAAATCCTTGTCTTTATCTTCAATACGCAGGTCGCTTGGAGAGATTGGAAAGAGATGCCTCATCATTCGCCACAAAGCACTCCGATAACTTAGACATGATCCGAAATTACGTCACCACTTCGTTAAATGACATCATCTATGCTCTACCGTTAAAAAAGTCCATCAGGAAAGAACTCCGTGATTCGATAACAAAATCAGCATGGATGAAAATGCTGACGTCTGCAAAACAAAACCGTATTATTTTGAGACATTTGAAAAGGACATTACGTGATTTAGAGTAGTACAGTACAGTATTGTAAAACATTCATACTTTTTCTTAACCTCCAACTAAATTCAAGATATCGATTATCATATCCTGTCATCTGTAATATTGGTTGCTGTAAATGAGAGGGAGAGGAACGAAAATTCAAGAGCATGGGGATATACGGAAAGATTTATAAAGCCCCAAGGCCTAGATGTCGTGCTTTAAGCTCTTCTAAGCAAAGAAAAGTGGATATCGCGAAAAATATTGCTGCTATTGTCTTCGAAAAACTACGAAAGCTTCTGATTGGTCAAGCGCTGAAATTCTATTGTAATGTCACGTGACTTAGGTAGGATTTCCTATCTAACCTCGGCACACTTTTCAGCCAAAGCACGCCATCTAGCTTTTCGGGCTTTATAAATCTATGGATATACAACCCCTTTAAAGGATCTTTTGGAGGCTCCTCTAAAGGTCGGGAAGTAATAAAAACTTTTTATTATAGCTTGGATTCTCCCTATAGAAAGGGACCATTCCTTAGGTAGGTCACAACAATTACCGGATTGGAGAAGAATATATTAAAAGACTTTTTTGAAAAAGATCTTACAAGCAAAACTGAAAAAGAGAAATTTGCGTAAAGATTTGGTAAATTCAGGATGAGTATGTATTTTTGATAAAAAAGAGTGAACCCACAAGAGCTCTCTTACTGGATCACCGTGGAAATACATCCGTTTAGTCTAACCAGCCGTACTACCGTACCGTTTTAAGGCTTAAATGTTTGTTTTCCTTCGCATGCTCAATACACTCTTCTCGAGATGCATAAATTTATTTATAACAGATTTCATTGCTATGAAATTATACATTTAAACCAATTTAAACCAATTTAGATTCCCAAAAGGCAAACATTAACTCTAAAACAAAAGTACTTGAAATTCAAAATGTCTCATGAGATGCAAACAACACAATTATCATTGTGAATATGTAATTTTATAGCAATGAAATCTGTTTGAAAACGAGGACAACAATAAATTTATGCATCTCGAGAAGAGTGTATTTGAGGGGCTTGTTTAAGTACAGTTGTTTTCCTGTAGCCCTAAGGAATGTCCCCTTACTACCCGGGGGGGGGGGTACTTAGGCAAAAATAGGTGCTGGGTATGTGCGGACGGTAAGGGTCGGGTTTTTCACCTTTCAAAGTCTCTCTAAGGGTTACAAAAATCAGGAAATTACAAAGTAGTCTCTCTAAGGGTGGGAAAAATCACGATTTTTAGAAAAAAATTTTGATTTTGAGAGAAAAAATTACAAAAAAGTCTCACTAAGGGTAGGAAATTTTTGAAAATCAGAGAACATTTTTCGAAAAAGTCTCTCTAAGGGTCACTTTTTCACTAAAATTTGGTCTCTCTAAGGGTCGGTTTTCGGAGGTCCCGTCCGCACATACCCCTCATTCACCAACCCTAGTACCCCCCCCCCCCTTACTACTAAAGGTAAAAAAAGTCCCAAGTAAGGGCTAAAGTATTAATAATAATTTTGTATTATGTATTGAGGGCCCGATGTCTTCATCATGTAAACCTAATTCTCCGCAACCGAAAGGGACATAATTCAACGCATTTCGAGGTTGAACAAAACGAAGCAACCAACCAACCAACCAACCAACTGAACCAACCTTTTCTTTTGCTTACTTACTAAAAACAGACAATTAATCTTAAGTGATTTAAACTAAAGTGACCATTTCAGCGAAATTTCGGGTTTATTTAAAATCAAATAAACACTCCAGCACAATCTGCTGGTCTTTTTGGGCAGCCCCATCAACCTATCATGTACGTGGGTTAAATGGTTTTCCTTAAACCTGACTTAAATTTTGGTGACTGGGTGTACACAAAACTGTCACGTGCATAGGTGATTATGTATCGAGGGCGAGTGTGATATTAATGTTCATCGTTGCTCGCTGCTTTTGTTTGGTTGAAACTTGAGCTGTGTTTTGGTAAGAAGAGAGTAATTCGACTGTGACTTCACTTCTCACGGCTATTTATTTCTAAATATACGGTATTACTCAATAACCACTCGCCTCTTACAATCTCCTACACAGCAATAAATGCGATGAAAAAGTGATTGCGAAACTCTCCGATCTTAATACCTCTGTAAGATCTTGAATATGTTTTGCAGGGTTCTTCCTCGTGCGTCAATGGGTCACACTTGGAATAATTATCAGATCGTTTAAATGGAATTGAGAGAGTCCTTGTGGAGCACTTACCTCTTTGGCTGACGATCTGATTGATCAACCAACTAGTTCATGATTTTTCTTGTTTGAGAGGAAGAAACAACTTTCCCACGACTGTAAAGGCCAGTTTGGACTTTTTTTGACTTTAGATTCAGCTCGTTTTCCAGGACAAAAGATCACAAGAACGCCACTTGTTTTTGATGAAATGAACTTTCGACCACCCTCATTGTTTTATCAAACACGCTAAAAATTGTAGAGGAAGTATAACAGCTTTTTAACGTAAAAAGTGCATTATAAGGGAATTAGTTTTATCGAGACCTAAATTTGACGAGCAGCAAAAATCATATCTTGCCAAAAATTGCCAAATTCGTCAAAATTATGCTCGCGGAAATTCTTGACAAAATAGAAAATCTGAAAAAAGAAAAACTTCTAACTTGAAATGAATTTAAGATTTATAGCACTTTTTAGCATTTTAAGTCAAAGGCAAAAAGTTTCATTCCACTTCAAGAAGTATTTGTCCCTGTAAGCCGTTTTTCTTGTGAGAATTTAATGTCTTGATTAACGAAAGTCCATGCTCGCGAAAAAAAAGATTTTTTCATCAAATCTTTGGAATTAAATTTCGTAAATTTCGCGATTTTTCGATCTCGTGAAAGTTTCTGATCGCGAATGTTTGTACGCCTAAAATAATTCAGCGAATATTACATTGCTAGCTAAAGACATCGGAAATTCATCACCCTCCCAAACATGAATTCCGTTGATATCTTTGAAAATACCTGGCTGGAGCTGATGAAAGTAAAGTAACAAATTCTTGTCGTTTACGTGTAAGTGGTATTCAAAAGTGAGGACTTCTACTCTGTGACTGCATTTCGATGTAAAAAGTATCTACTTTGAAAAGTTGATGACTGTCTGTCGCCGTATAAACGTCTCAGTTTTCGCTGTAATGGAGCTACAAAACATCAATCAAAACATTTAGCAATATTTTTATTCTTTCAAAATCTGATACTTTCATAAGGATCGGTCCAATAAACTAGTTGAAATTATAAGAAATGATACCGTTTGATTGAATTTAAATCTAATTTGACTGAACCACTCAAAACGTGTGAAACATTATGTCACAAACTTTGAAGGTGTCGAAAATCCTCGACCTATTTTCATGAGTAATCCAAGTGACGCTGATCTATTTTCTGGAATTCGTTAATCCTCATTGGCGTTGCTATAGAGAGTGAGTGCATAGCAACCCTCTCAATCACACTGCATCTCCTGAGTTCTGGTTCAGCTCACGATCAGGGCTAAGCCATGGTTCAAAACAGTACTTTAACCAGGTATGTCTAAAACTTTCCGTGGAATTGAAAAAAAGGATTTTTCGAGAGGTCGACTACGATAGTCTCAACTTGCCAAACTTATCAGCGCGTGGCAAAGATTTAATGTTTTTTCTTTTTTTTTCATCCATTTCATACTACAGTTTTTTTGTATCGAGCAAGGGGAGTTTTTGGAACGTTCCGACAATTTTCTTTATCGTTAAACTACTGATAAGATTCAACCTCAAACGCAGACCACTAAATCTCCGAACCCGTCGGTAAGATTCAAATTCGTAAAACTTTAGTTGTAATTTTTGTGAGAAATTTTGTCAATTTGCTGAATGGAACTTCAATGAAATTTTATCATCTTTAGGCTCTGCCGAGCCCATAAAACTTGATACTGACTAGATACAAAATACACCGCAGTTTGATGCATTTGATATTTTTTTGAAGAGTTTTGTTTGTTTTTAAATGGCGTTCATCTTTTCATTTTGGAGAAGGGGAGAGGTGTAAGTGATATACAGCTTATCTGGTCATAAAAAATCGCTTTTGATCTTTCTCTTTGTAAGGAAACTCATTTTCGAACGATTATAGTCTAGACACACCTTCTTCCAGTACATTGAAACGTACCCGGAGAGAAATCGCGCAACGTTCACTACTGAGGACTAGGGGTGAGACTGGAAATTGTTACGTTCGTATCTTCGGTGCAATGTTTCACAGAATACTCATGTGATCCATTGATAGGTTTTTTTCCATGCTGAAGTATCATTTTCTTATGAAGTACATTCAATATTGCAGACATGTAGGTAGGGAAAGAGGCGTTGTATCGTCACTTTAAAACATTATATGAAAGGGGTGATACTGCTTCAATACCTCTCTTCCTAGAACTTCGATCTCTGATGTTTTTAAAGTTTTATCTCTTCATTTTCTCTTGTTGTCGACTTTTTATTTGCTTACTTGCGGCTAAAGAAAATATAATGCTGAGTGCCGAGAGATTCACAAACAGTTCTATGACTCATCTTTTTTGTATCAATCAAAACACCTCATTACAAAACTATTCTTGCTATTTTTTACACTCCTTAGTGATGGGATTGCTAGGAAATCAACATTTCGCTTTCAGAAATTCTATTTTAGGTCTAAATTTATCAATTTATTATATTCTGAGCACCTGATTTAACATTTTGGTGGTTTAGTACTTTTTACAAACACGACGGATAATTTTGAGTTATTTTTGGGATGGTTCTTTTTCTCGATTTATTTTTAACAAGCTGTTTTGTGATTGGTTGACAGCGCGCCAGACGTTAACAACTTGTGAAATTTGGAAGTTGAATAAATTCAAAGGTGGTAGAGTTTTTGTGTGACTTTCTACCAGTGTGAGGTGAGTTCAAATAGAGAGGATTTCTAAGGGATGTGAGAACATTTCCCTCGGGTTTCCAGGATTGATGGTGAAAACTATCTGTTTGTTACAGTGACGTTAAAATGCTGACGTATTTGACAGAGGTTTGCGATATTTATGTGGTACTATTTTTGCCGGATGAAGCTGGGATATATTTTACTGTCCTTCTAAAAACTTTTGGATAGGAGATGGAAGATGGAATGAAATTCTGAACAGCTTTATGAATACATGTCAATCCTGCTTTTAATTTACTGACAGCACTGTAGCTGAACCCGCTTGTACGTTTGCGAATAGATCCGGTTTGGACAGAGTCTTGATGTCCAGAATGCTTTGAGGGAGCAGTTAGACTTACAAAAAGGGTCGAGTTTGGCTAAAATTTTGTACACTTTTTCCTTGCTTTTGTATCTTTTGTAAGTGACCCTGAATGGGACTGAAATTCCAAAATTTCCTCAAATTTTCTACTTTTTTCCCAAATTTTCCAAAAATAGGCACCCTACGAGGGAGCATCCCCGTAACCCATCTTGCCCTAGTACCCCCCCCCCCCCCCGGGCTGGACACCCCCTTCTCACAGACCCGGTGGAATTTTATTAGCCAGTGGGTGGTAAAAATAGCAGACCAAAATTTGATGGGGATAGATAATACCATGTTTCCTTATGGCTGGGGATTTGAATTACATTGTTTTCTAGCCAGAAAATTCAGCGAGGATGGAATAAATAGCACAATATTTTGCAGTGAGGATTTGCTGATCTGATTATTTTAAGCGGGGACAAAAACTAGAGTATAATTTTCAACTGTGGACGATATTTTGGCCATTTTCTTCAGTGGTAAGGGTTCCCAGTGGGTCTGTGAGAAGGGGGTTTTTAGGCCCTGGGAACGAAATTAGCATTGTAACCTAAGATATCCTCACACTTTAATAGAAAAAAGTGACTTTATTTATCGATGAGTCGTTTTTATGACATGGGTCCTTATTTAGATGTGGTTTTGTCCACTTGTTTCCATAACATTGTCGACCATATGTTTGTTGGATTTCAACTTGCAGAAAAAAATTGAAAACTTTTTGTATCGAATCTGTTCTATTTTCCGGCTTCTTCTCAAAAAAACATTTTTTTTTTTTTTTTGGGGGGGGGGGAGCTGATTTGTTAATGCTCTTCACTCCTCTTGTTGAAACTCTTTGCTATACTTGTGAAAGGATACTATACTTTGACTAGGAAAGCACTCTCACTTGATACAACTCTAATGAATCTTTAGCAAAAATACAAACCCTTTAAAATCCTAACTTCCAACTCTCCTTATCTATAAGCAGTGTTTTCCAGCTCCAACTTCACGCATTCCATGGAAGGTGATTTCCTATCACCGATTGCCATTTTCTTGAATTTAGGTCGCGGTTGATAATTATCCTTCTGAGACAGGGGTGTAAGCATCCGGGGGGGGGGCACATCTTGAAAATTAGTACATTTGGGACCCTGTCAGATATCTTCAGAGCCTAAAAAAGTGACTCTGACCAGCGGTACGTTCCCGTACCCAGTTTTGCGCAGCCCCCCCCCCGGGTAAGTAAGCATCAATAGCGGAATATGCCACTATGAAACTATGAAACTATGAAACCAATATAAAACCGATTTTGTATCCCTCCTTCCCTATATGCGACATCTTTTGTTTTCTTAACAGGAAACAAAATGGCGCCTGTATGGATTGATGGGAAGGTGTCACTAAGTTAAAAATAGTCCCCTTTTTCTTTCACGCCAAGCCTCAGGCTTATTATCTTACACTCGTTTTATTCGTATGAATAATCTTGTATAATGATGGGTGATAAACTGGTACTCGAGTCGCATTTTTAAGTAAAAGAATTTGTTTTTTCAAAACAGGAAATTGAACTTTATCATTTTTATCTTCCTTGTGATTTTCCCTCCATTCTCTTAAATCTCTGATTGATACTTTTGTGCGCGCTCGCATCGCTGATGATGGCCATTTTGATGCAATATAAACAAACGTCTTACACTGCAAAATGTTGAGACGGGGGTAAATGCCTCAATGTTTACGTTTTTACCTTAAGTAAGTGTCGCTTGACAGTATTGTGTTTAGCTTTTGTCAGGACTAAAATGACAGCCAGGGGGTAAAAAAGACGACACTGTCATTCAAGAGAAAAAAAATTTTTTATTAAAAAAAGATAGAGGATGCATAAAGTTGTTTTAATGATAAGCGAAGTGAGATTTATTTGTGCATTTGTATTTAATAAAGCTTTCTAAGAGAATGAAAAAGATTTCGCGTCACTCAAGTCAATATTTAAAAACAAGTTGAAACAGTTTATGGTTGCAAAATTGATCTGAAATTTTTCTTTTGTGAATGTGTGAGTGTCTCTGGTCTGATGTGTGAGTCGTGTAGAGGAGAAAAAATCAGAGGGAGGCAATTTTTGAGAAGTTGAATGAAAACATTCAACACGGATGCAAGTTCAACTGAGCATGGCAGCTCACACGCAATTTTTTTGATAGCCTCATCTGGTAGCCAGTACCCAACACCACTGTCTTTTTTAACAGATTTTTCGAGTAAATTGTGGGTCCATACGTACTGATTTTTTTTTCTTTTTCTGTTTAGATTTCTTTTGACTGATTGAAGCAATTTGTCTTCAATGACATTACCACACGGAGAAGGGCAGTGCGAGGATGTTGATCAATTCTTATCCATTATTCAAAACAGTCTTCTTTAAAAACCGATATCTCATCAAAGACCCAAATCGCAAAAAACGGAAATTCGACCATCTGCTGAGAAAACAATCTCGACATCCACCACGAGGGACTACGCTACTAGACTACCTTCTTACATTGATATTACACCGATATTACACAATATATCTGGTCTTTATGACGCGTTTGTATTTGTTGGTTCAGATACTTATTTTCTCCGTTCTCCAAATCCATTGTTACCGGTACGTGGCCAGCGTTCATTTCAAACATATTTCTGGACTCTCTTCATCAATCAAACTTGCAAGCAAAAGAAAAGGTGGAAACCCTGGTAAAATGTTGAGCAATGATGATCCGCAATTTTCCTTTCGTACCGAGCTGATTGACTTGGAATTTGACCCGACCATTTCTCTGATCAATGCAGTTGGAAGCCTTCCTAAACGAGCTGATTCATTGAGAGTGATGTTCAACCAAACGTACACAGTAAGTCAACCCTTCTCATTTCATTTTCATTGGTGACTGCATTTAGCCTTACACAACCGTAGTGTCCTAGTTTTAGTGACAGATCAATGTTAACGGGTCATTGCATTATATTTAAACTTTCTAGGATCTGGAAACAGATTTTTTTTAAAGTTTACGTCGAAAAACGATTCAAATGTTAGTGCAAGGCTGTTTACATTTTTTTGAAAGGAAAGAGACTTTGATTGATGATGACCTTTTCGCCTCTTGCAAAATATCCTTCGTGGACTGTTTCCAGGTTTTTTTACTCGGATGTGTTTTCTCAACTTGTGGGGAGCGAAGAGTGTAGATTCAGATTTTGTTCCATGTCTACAACTGTTTTTCTTTTTGTGAATTGATCTCTCTGTCTTTACAGTAAGTGTTAGCTAACTTGTGACTTTCAATATCTGTCTGATATCTTTCTGTCAAGGTTACAACAAAAGGGTAGGGTGTTATGTCTGTCATTTGTCCTTCAAACAAGCCATGAAAGAGTATGGTGTAGTGTAGAGGAGGCTTCATTGATGTGGTTTACGATGATGGGCTTTGTTTTTATTTACCTGCCTTCTCTAGCAGAGAGTTTGTTTATCTTAAAAGCCACATACTATATGATAGAAGATGGGAATTTTCTCATGGGCTTTATGAACCTTATATCCAAACAGTTAGCAGAAAAGACTGAGAAATCCTGAAATGGCTTCTTTAGTTTGCTTTCATAAGTCATCTATGTCATGTTTATGCCTACATAGCTATGAAGAGATATTTGATTTTCAAATTAATATGAACGTTCGAAAGTTTGTCTCTGCGATTTACACTTTACTTTCATTGATTGAATTTCTCATAGTTGATTGAAAAATAAAGGCCGACAAGTCGTTTTTTATTACGTTGGAGTAGTTGATGATATATCCCGGTTGATTATAGCCTCGTTTTTCATAGGTCTGTTTGTTTGTCTAGCAGAGAAAAAACATTATGAAAGGTGTGAAGTTCAGCCTTCTTACACTTGTAAACTTCATATTGATACCCTTAAGGTTGAAGTATCGCAATCAAGTGTTTTCCATCAAAACCTTTTTAACTGTTCATCAACATGAACCTGATATCTCGCAATACTTTCCCCATTACTCATCATCTATGTCTAAATTTTCAGACAGCCTTCTATGATTGGTTGATTGTTGTGCAGCCCTTCCTTAATCTGCCTCCTCAATTTCCCTCTTAAGGAATCTGATGGAAATTTGTATTGTGCTTCGGGTTCTGTTGAAGCCGAGTGTGGCCATTGACAGGTTGCAAGTATCGAGTATTAAAGCGTATTCGGTCAGTCCAATTTATTTACATCTCTTCAACATCATATGATACTAAAGGATATCATGAGATTGAACGTCTTGTTTTTACACGCGCAAAAGAATAATGAAAATATATAAATATAGAAAATTTAGTCGACATCCATCGGAACAACTTGATTTAAATGATTTCCCTTGCAACTCCTTTCGCGGTTCTTTGACATCAAGTCGCAACAAAACTTTGATAGAAGATCCTTCCTCTTTCAGTTTTCATTCAAAAGACTCTTGCGTACGTCTTTTTGCGTACAACTATTTTCATAAAGACACAAATCACTATACTAGCCCGAGGAAAATGACAAAATTGACACTTTTAACAAGAGCTTTTTTGCTGTTTCTTTAGCTGGTCCGAAAGCAATTATCATAAATTTCTAAGATAAATGGTTTTATTTAACATAAAACATAACGCTACCTTTATCACTCACTGGATCATAGGTTTTACAGAAGAACCTTAATGTTTGAATACGAATCGCCAGACACCACGTTTAGCGATCACGTGTTCTGTGAATGACGTCATTAATCGGAAAGCAGAGGAAGGCTTAACTCCTTGGCAACACACCGTCTGTTGAAAAGTTTCTTTTTCAAAAATACCGCCGCGCAAAGAAAATGTTGATGGCCATTAAATTAGATTCATCACGCTTTCTTACTTTTAAGAAATGACGGTTTCGTCGGCCCGCTTCCAACTTTTTTACGTCGTCGGTATTTTTTAGTAGAAAAACAGGAAAATGGATAAAATTCTTGTGTTCCAAAGGAAAGACTGAACATGAAAATGCAGCGGATAAATGTTTTGGGGTGAATTGATCTTTTATAAGACGCTGACACTTTGTTTACTAATTTCCATAGTACACTCTTTCGCTATCATGACAAAAAAAACATTACATTTTGTAATATAAAACCAAGAAATCCTTCTTCATATAATATTTTTCTTACTCAACAAGCTATCTGACCCCAGGTTTAATTCCTTTTTTTATTACTTTAAATCTCTACTTTCATATCAAGACGGGATAATTCTGTCCCCTTCAGATACACCGCGTTTCTCTCGCCTGATTTTCATCCTCCAACTCTCACACCCATTTATCTCTGACGATACCAACTCGTGGATCGTTTCAAATATTTTAGAGGATCATATTTTACACGCATTCCTCTCTGATGAATCATGCCATGGTTAGACCAAACATCCACACGTCACGCACGTTTTCTTGATCTTTTGTAGTCCTGAAAGAATTGTGAACCAGTTGATCATATAACTTTAGATCATTCATTTTAAGAATACAAATTAGAAGAATTTCCAAAGTGCATTTCCCAAGATGCATTTCCAATGTGGTGTTCAATTTCAGTAATGTAACCTCAATAATTATTCTTATTAAAAATTTCCCTGTATGAGGCAGGGTGTAACCATTGCTGAGACAGAAACTTATTCATTTGGGATAGAAAACCTAGCCATCTCAACTGTCTTATCTTTTTAACTGACTTTTTCAAGCCCAGCTTCAATAAAATCTTACCCAGCTATATTTCAATGAATCTTAGCTTAGTGGTTTGTTATTGTCTGGGCATAAGACTTCCAACATAGTTCATAACCCGACCGATCCTATCTTTCAACGGGGCTAATAACTGACAGGATTGCAAATTAGAACACGTTTGGAAGATCAAAATCTTAATCTGTATTGATGAGATTAACTTGGATTTCAAATGAGGTCTCGTTTGAAATAATTTTTCATGCCTTCTAAAATCCTTTCAGAAACAAAAATTCAAATTTAACCAGTCCAATACTCTTGCCATTCTTAAATCTCTCAGAAGTTGTGAAATGGAATTGTCAACAGTAATTAGTGTTTTGAATTCATCATTTCGTTTTCTTTCTTCTTAGATAAGACCTTTGGTCTTAAAACTCACCATTCGACAGATAGGAAGCAACACAATAGGTTAGTATTAATAAACAATAGTTTTGTCCGTTGAGATCGGAGATGCTAGAGTGGAATCTTGAGAATCTTTCTCAAGAAAAAAAAAGTGAATATCCCTAAGCTTTTCATCGCATTAAGAATGACCGATTGAATCTAACCTTTTCTTTGTTCTCACGCGAAATATTTTTCGAAATCAGCTAACGGATTTTACTTTGATAGCGTTAATAGCTTTAATGGCCGGTGTTTTTGAGAAAACCACATGGGCCACACTTTTCGGTTAGGAAAAATGAGTAGCTTATTTCATCTATTTAGAACTTTAAACTTAAAGGTTTCGTCATGAAACTTCAATGTAATTATTTTTGAATTGGATATGAGTTTTAGAATCTAAATTTAACGATTAGGATATTTTAAATGTATCCTACTCATCAACCGTCCATTACTGGGATGGAGTAACCGTTAAATGAAGCTACACAACCTTCTCACCACAAGTCTAGCTTTTGAACCACAACTAGAACAATCTTTTTATAAACACAAAGTGGGTTCTTTCGGCGAAGGTTTTATCGACACAAATATTGACCTAGTTTTTCCCACGACTATTTTTTTCTCTTACTTGATCTAAGAAGAGGTATTAGGGAACGAAGGTAGAGATTAAGAAATAGTCTTAGTGTAAGATCTTTTCAATCAACCTGTCATGTCTATGAATCATCGCTTCATCGATTCAAAGCTATCCACAAATAATGAGCCTCAGGAATTTTTCATGTATCTGCCAATCAGAAAAATCCAGTTAGATTTATTCGGTTGGAACAAATTCTGGAATAAAATAACTTTAATAGCAATATTTCGGAAAAAACTTTCCCAATTTAAGTTAAAACATAAATTCTTATGAAATCTGAAACAAAAGTTCGGTCGAAATACATAAATCAAGGATAACATCTCATTTTTTCCCACACAGTGCTGAAGGAGAGGTTTGGTGACGAACTTCGATTCAACGACACAGAATGGAATGCAGTACGAACTTCTTCCCTCATAAACAACCAACAGATTTCCTTCTCTTACAAACTGGCATGCCCTCCAAATATGTATGGACCAATCTGTGGAAAGCAATGCAAACCTTCGCCCAAATACAGCTGTGGGAAGAATGGAGAAAGGGAATGTTTACGCTACACTTGTGGTAACAATGGAAAGAAGCATTGCTCGAAAGACTGGTTTGGCACAGAATGCAATCGTAAGACTGCTTATAGTTTTTTTTGTTGAGAATTTCATCACGGCTAGCAGCATGCTCTGACCCCACGGTAACTGTTAGTGGTTTTCTTGACGACATACCATTCAGACTGAAGGTCCCAAATTTTTCTTAGAAAACATGCCATAATAAAAGGCCAGTTTCAGCGATGATAAGTAATTTGAAGTTTTAATAATTGTTCACTTTTGATGAAAGCTTCATTCCTTTTAAAGGTAGATGCGATTGTCAAGACTCCGTTCCACGAACTGGAAGATGTTTATCTGATGGCAGATGCGAATGTTACAAAGGGTGGACTGGATATGATTGTGCCAGAGGTATTGTTTGAAGTTTCTTAGCGATTGTCCAAAATTTTTGAATCCTGCACTCTCAATTCAGGTTCTTATATCACACTAGTTTTATTTCGACCAGGGTCGTATATCTATAATCTGGAACGATTTTTCTGCTCTGAGGATTTTTTGATTTATTGGATCTCACGAGCTCTTCATGAAATGAAAGCGTTCCGATCTTTCATAGATGATCTATCAGTGCCCTAGCCACCGGGGGGGGCGGGGGGAGCCGGGCTCCCCCAAAAGATTTTCAGATTATGGTGTTTTTTTGAAAAAAGGTGTAAATTTCGTCAACGTTGTCTGTATATTTACTTTTTTGAAAATGTAATGCACTAACTATTTAAGATGATAGTCTTATGATTTGAAAATATGTTAATATGCACGCGATTTCTACTTGCCTTTTGCTAAAAATTGACTTTTGGAGAGGCGGTTTTAGCCAATCTGGAGGGTATGAAGTCCAAAATATTTTATGGCCCGTCGGCCCCAACCATGGTGGGGCCTCCTTAGATACTATAAACTTATAGGCCCCCCTCTAAAATATAATTTGTGGCTACGGCACTGTCTATGGAGAGTCGAATGTACTATTTTCGAGCTTGTTTGCCTCTCCATGAGAGAAACCAGCCACTCCATTGAGACTTCCTCTCCTTCCATTTTAGATTTAAAATTATGTTACACAACATCATGTCAAAATGGCGGCACTTGCAGTGTAAGTGTTCAAGGTTCTCAGTTTTCATTTATTCATTTTGGAGCGAAATAAGTGGGATTTTGTACAGCCAGGGCAGTCTATATACATAGCTGGGTTTGGTCGCTAAATACTCGATTCTATTTACACGAGAAAGTTGTTTGCTCATGAACCATTAACGATATCCACCATTGTAAAGGAGATTTTTCTGAAGGCTGTATGGCTATCCTGCAACGCCAGCAAAATTCAAACCTTTCAAATACATGTTTCTTTCAGGACATCAATGGACAATGCAACTGCCCACCAACCCATGTTGGTCAATACTGCGAAAAGATTTTATTGAAACCAAGCTCGTCGATTATACTCGTCACTTCAACCAAGTTACCAATCAACGAAACACATATAATACCATCAGACACTTCTATACAAACAAACCAAGCTGGAATGACCTCTTCTACAATCATGGAATTGATTCAACCTTCTACATCAGTTTCTATCATGTATTCAACTATGATCCTCCAAAGCAGCAGTGTCATTGGTATAAGAGAACAAAAGACAATAAGTTTCTTAGAAACATCTTCAGTATATATTGAACCTTCCCCTTCTGGTGTGTCGTCTTCAACGATAACGATGTCTTCGATAACTCCAACTCTAATCACAGGTAAACTATCATCACAATCGCCAATCGCCCAAAGCGTCCTTACAGTCAAACAATTCACTTCAAGATTAACTTTATTAATTTTATCCTACTTTGTCGTTTGATAGCTTGTTGAAAACAATACATATTTCTTTTTGGACCTACCCCGGTGGGATGGAGGTCCTATAAATTAACCTTTGTCCGTTCGTCCGTTCGTTCGTTATTAGCTTTCCTCGTGATTGGCTCATTAGTTTTTTCTGATTTTTTGCGCAAAGATGTGTAACTATAAACCCTCGAATGTGACGGAGCCCGATTTTGAAACATAAAATTTTTTGGGCAAATTTGGGCCAAAAAACGGCAAAAAAACGGGTTTTTTAGACTTTGTGAAAAATTGGATCATTAACTTTTTCTGATTTTTTGCATGAAAGTAGGGTACCAACCCCGGGGGTACTTAGGCAAAAATGGATGATGGGTATGTGCGAACGGTAAGGGTCGGTTTTTTCACCTTTCAAAGTCTCTCTATGGGTCGGAAAAATCAGAAAGTTTTAAATTAGTCTCTATATGGGTCGGAAAATTCGGGATTTTTAGGAAACTTTTTGATTTCCAGAGAAAAAATTGTAATAAAATCTCTCTAAGGGTATGACTTTTTTCAAAAATCGAAAAAAATAATTCAAAAAGTCTCTCTAAGGGCTACCTTTTCAGCAAAAATCAGTCTCTCTAAGGGTCGGTTTTTGGAGGTCCCGTCCGCACATACCCCTCATTTGCCAACCCTAGTACTCCCCCCCCGGGGTACCAACATAGGTAAAATATGGCTCAAAGCAGATTTTTCCAAAAAAAATTTGTTGGCCCAAAAAACGCATGTTTATCTATAAGAATCACTATTATTGAGCATACATCAATGTTCTTAATTAAATTACTCAATTTTTTTATGAGATATATGTTTTTTTTTGCTCATGAGGGCTTACTTTTGAAGAATGTGTCTGTTTAGACATGAAATTTTGGTTTCTTGGCGTGTTTTTATAGAAAAACTGGCCAAATTCGATATTTATTTATAAGCACATTATCAATTACTTAGGTATTAGCTTTTCTCGAGATTGGCTCTTTGATTTTTTATGATTTTTTGCACAAAGATGCATAACTATAAACCCTCGAATGAGACGGAGCCCGACTTTCAAAAGAAAGTAATGTACCATCATAGGTAAAAGATGGCTCAAGCAGATTTTTGTTGGCTCAAAAAACGTATGTTTATCTATAAGAATCACTATTAATATAAGCATGCATCAATGTTCTTAGCCAAATTACTCAATTTTTTGATGAGATAGATGTTTTTTTTGCTCACAAAGTCTTGAATATGAAAGAATATTTCAAGAGCATGAAATTTTGGTTTCTAAACGTTTTTTTTATAAGAAACAAACGACAAATTTTGATAGATCGTAACTATTTGTGTTCTGAATGATTGTTTAATGGTCACGCTCACGTAGATATCAATTATATATGTGTTAAATGCATAACCAGGTAGGTCCATAAAAGTATCACTTGTTTTTTCTCACTCAGAATCCGCGACCAACGCATCAAAGGATTCCTCAGATACTGGCACCATCATCGCTGTCATCTCCACAACCATTTTCATATCGCTCGCTTTCACCATGTTTTTATTCTGGTTGATATGGCGACGGAAACGTCTCCAACGTCGCAAGAGTCAGGTGTCCAATATAGTTACTATGACAACAGATGACGACCCGGACACATTATCGAGACCGTCGACGTTCAGTAGTACTCGTTCTGTATCACCGCTTATTAATTATTTATATGAAAAAGACTCTTTACCTTCACCGAGAGACCCTCCGGATCTCGAAGTATTTTCCGTTCTCGATAAGCCAGCCGTTTTTACGGAAGAGCAGCAAGAGGAAAGAGATGAAAAGAAGTACACTACTCTGAAGGAAATTGATCGAATATGTATGGAAGCTTTGAAAGGTCCTTCTTCTGCCAATAATAAAAAAACTGAAAAACCCTACAACAGAGCAAATATAAATGTAAAAAATTACAGTAATGAACAATTACCGTGTTGCGATAAAACACTGTCGAATATTTCACGAGATAATTCGTCATACACTTGTAGTAGTAGTGGTTATGAGAGTGGTTCGAGCACCCCTTTGTCCTCACAGTCCGGTTCAGCAACCTCCACTCGACTACCACCTTCAAGACTCGAAAAGAGGTGAGAGTTAGTTAGTTAAATCTTGGGTCAAGCTGGAGTTTTTACAAGGTTTTCGATGATTCGGTTGATGGTTGAATCTTGAGACAAAGGATTTTATTGCTTTTTCTAAAGAACGCGTCATCTCTATTATTTCAAATGACCAATTAGTTAAGTATCTTATAACAACTCCAGCTCATCCCTAAATCTTAATTACCTCTTAACGTAATAAACTTGTAATAACGGCTAACAATGCACAAGTATTTCTTTGACATTGTGCCCAACTTGAATATGTTGCTACAAAACAACAGAAAAACTGCTGTCCCAACTCATTTCTCGCTGCGGAGTCCCCCCTTCCTCACTTCCCCATGTTGGAGGAAGGAATCTTGCAACGTCCACTCTGACCCCACATCAACACTGTGTTCCCAGACCAACAATTGTATAAATAAATTGGATTTTTTCTTTTTATATTTAGAATACAAGGAGGTCGTCACAGTGCATCGTCCTCCTCGACACCATCTCGTGGTCGGCGTCGATCGTCAGAAAGGAACAACAACTCTTCATCACACACTCTTTCTTCACAATCCTCTTCTCATAATGAATGCTTCGAAGAAGAGGACGGAGAATTGATTCACAGCCTACAGACCAAACATCACGTCCAATTTGAAGGGCTGCCCAATTTCATCATGTACAGAGAGGATACAAATGTTTGAGTGTGAAATGCACAGCGTTATCAATAGTTTAGATGGTGATCCAATGCTTGAGAGCTTGATATTTCAGAAAACGACTTTCTTGGTGGAACTCACTAGGAAATGAGCGGACAGATTGGTGCACCATAATACGATTTCTGAGCATTGACAATATGTGTATAATATTTTGTATAAAATGCAGGCCTGTAATTTATGTAGTTTAATATTTCTAAAGATTTTCCTTCGCTTGTTTTTGTTTTTGTTTAAAATTTATTGCTATTTATTTTATGATACTAGACCAATAGTATCCATTTATGACTTGCTATCAAAAAGCAAATCAATCCTTTTATTTTATGTAACTCTGAAGCGAATTTCTTGTACGACTTGATAATTTCCCATAACCTCCATCCCATAATGTAGCTGAGAAATTCACACGACGAAACGGATCGGGACATGGATCGAGACCCCTTGAAAATTCTAAAAAACTGAGGTGTCAAAAATAGTATTGTCTCTTTATACGAAATTTATCACCCGTTTGGCGTTTACGGTATACGTATAAAGCCTGTTCGAATACCCATCCCGTTTTTCACAATTCTCGATCCAAGTCCCAGTTACTGAGTCTAATTATTCTCCGCAAACTTCAATTAGATGTGGTGAACTGGCGGCAAGGGTCGGCTTTTTACCATTCCAAGTTGAATTTTGAAATTCTGCGTAGACTGACTTTGGAATTTTTGGATCCTTTAACTGTCCGAGTTATTTTTCATTTTGTAACTCGTGAATTTTTACTTCCTTTAGCTTTCCGAGTTATTTTTGATTTTCTAACTCGGGAAATTGTGCCTCCTTTAACTATCCGAGTTATTTTCCCTTTTTTAACTCGGGACTTGTTGCTTCCTTTAACTTTCTGTAAATAGATTTATGTCATCATCACAGTATTCGCATTATTTCGAGTTTTGATCCGTTTTTAATTTAGATTTATGAAATTTTAGATTTTCGGAATTTCATTGGGATTTTTGATTTTTGGAAAAAAAGTACGATATTCTTTTGAGCAGCGGATTGATAGCCTCTAACACCTCTTCTTACATAACTAGTGGGCTTGGGGCGTCGGGGGCGTCTACCCGGCGTCTATAGAATCCCTTTCGCTTTGCGAACACGAGACTCGTTCTCCGTGCGTAACCCCTTTTACGATTGATTTAAAATGTTTGATGAAATAATTTCTGCAACAAGATTAGAGCGTAAACTATTTCTTTGTGACAGAGCCTCTTTTCTGCCAGTAAATCATAGATTCACACCATGGTAATATCGTTTAAAAAAGTTTTACCCAACTATAAAGGTCCCATGGCAAAAAAAGTAGGGGGTGGCTCGCTGCTCACAAGCGACGCTGGGCGCCGTATGAGTGCCGCTACTTTTTTCAAACTTTTTTAGCCCCGGAGGCAACGTGTGCAAAAAAGTGAAAATTTTGAAGGCTGCGAATCAAAACAAATTTTTCAAGATGGCGGACGAGGATGCTTCAAAAATCAACTTTATCTCAGGTTTTTCATTTTTTTATTTTTCACAGAACATAATGCAAGGATTTTGAACCCGTACATATCCGTGCATCGGCGCACAATCTGTTTCAAAACTAACCTGTGGAAATCCTTTTTCTACTTTCAGTTTTTTTAGGACTTATTTTTGCGAATCATCAGCTAGGGATGTATGATTGAAAATTATTTTAAAGAATTTCTTTTTGCTTTGTATCCTTGTTGTATAGAGTACCCTGCCCAGTTGGCGACCGAAATTTTTAGATTCGAATTTTTCACTTACTTTTTACTTTTTTGAAAATCCTTTTCAACCAACGGTTAGACAACTTTTAACATATGTTCTTTGTGTTTGTTTTGATTTTTTATTTGAGCAATCTTCTTAGAATAAAAAACTTTCGAAGCGAGCGATACTAGTGCCCAGTTCCCGACCGACGTACCAGTCTGCGACCAATTGCTAAAAAAAGAAAATCAGTGCTCTACTCCGGTAAGTGTAAACCACAGGTTACAGGTTACAGGTTGCAGGTTACAGGTCACAGGTTACAGGTCACAGGTTACAGGTTAACAAAACACAGACCGGAAAACTGTAACGCACTCGTAACATACAATTCATAACATACAACTCATAACATAAGTTCCTGAAAATATTATATGTAATGGAAATGTAATATCAAAATATGTTAATAATGTTATTTAGAAGACATTAACGACAAATCATCAACCCCAAATATTGACAACAAATGACACTTAAATTATGTAAATAATGATGTTATCTCTCAAAGTATGAGGTTTTGTACGCCAATTAACAATAAAATATTCTTCATGCATAATAGGATGCTGACGCTGCAAGTGGATATAGATTGACAGGTTTTGAAAACAATAAATACTCCAAGAGAGCTGTTTTAGAGAGATGAAAAAGGTGACGTCATTTTATCAAAAATACAAAGCAGGGGATAAAAATATTGAAACATTTATAAAATATAGTCCCATTGACGCTATTTTCATCAATTCTTGTTATCATACCCAAGGTGATGCAGGAGATAAAATGAGATATGACATAGTGATTGTGAAATAGCTATTTTCCTGTTAGGGGGCTGTTTAAAGCAAAGGTGAGATCGATATCCGAATATTTCTTTATTCTTTGTATATAACATACGTAACATGCGTATAACATTGAAAAGATAATTTTTTTACATGTGTGATATAGATGTAATATATAATACAAGTATTACAGGTCCGTGTTATACACGGCATAAAAACGCGAAATCACATGGTCAGCACGTGGGTAGATTTTTAGCTTTAAAATAGTTCTAGATCAATAAAATACCTTTGGAATTATATTTTTGACATTAACAACTGTTTTTCAAACATTTTCTTTGTGTTTTACAGTAATTGAAGCTGACCAACACTGACCTGTGACCTGTAACCTGCAACCTGTAACCTGTAACCTGCGGTTTACACTTACCGGCTCTACTCGCAGGTTAGGTCATATGAATTGATCAGGATGATGAAAAAACTCATAAGCTTTCCCGTATTTAATTTCTTTGCACTCATTCTTTTGTTTTAAAATAGCTCACTTACATTCCCCTTCAGCATGTTTTTTTTGGAATTTTCCTTCAAGTCGCCATCTTGAAAGTGGCGGTCTATGGAGAGTCTTCATTTGATAAAAACGCGGGAATTTTTTTGTAATAACTAAAACGTGAAACGTCAGAGAAACGGGTGGAAACGATATGGAAACGGGGGGAATCGCCCTGGAAACGGGGAGAACCGACAGGGAAACTGGTGGAAACGACATGGAAACGGGAAGAAACGATTGGAAACAGGTAAACGACCAACAGTGAACAAAGCTTCTGTTGTATCATTTGTCAGTTCCCGTCGTCGCAAACGCCGGTTTAGCAAAGCCCTTAGGATGATAAAGATGGTATTGTTGATACTCCCAAACTTTATTTTTAAGGGGAATTCGAATAAGTTTTCATCAACCACGGGAGTACATCTTTTTATGCTTCAAATGGAATAAGAGATAGAATGGGACTTTACCTCCAGAAATAGTAAATAAATAAAAATAAAAGCTAATTAAATAATAAATGTTCAATTGTTTCAATTGTGAGAGTTTCTTCAGTAAGTTTGAAAGCGATTTCAATTTAATATTAATCGAAAACGGGAACTTATTAACCGGGGGGGGGTACTAGGGCAAGATGGGTTACGGGGATGCTCCGCTGGTCAGGGTACCTTTTTTAACATCCACGAGTCCCAGGTAGGGTCACTAAAACACCAAAATAGAAAAATCAGTCCCTCGTAGGGTGCCTATTTTTGGAAAATTTGGGGAAAAAGTAGAAAATTTGAGAAAATTTTGGAATTTCAGTCCCATTCAGGGTCACTTTTTTCGCAAATTTCGAGTCCCACGTAGGGTCCATTTTTCGAACCTCAGCGGAGCACCCCTGTCAGTCGACAAGGGTAGTACCCCCCCGGGCTTATTGACTTGAGCAGTAAAACGTCAAATTGAGAGCGTCAATATATCATCAGTGTGTAAGAATGGAATATATATAAAAATATGTTGCTTGCTGTATTTACGAATTTGAGGTCGACATGATGACGCGCCTTAGAAGACCAAATAATAAATGCATTTTCGAAAAACAATAAGATTTCTTATTTTAAAACTGCACCAAATCCCTCTTTCATACTCGAATCAACCCCTTGGCAAAATTTGAGAAATTTAGGAGTAGATAAGCTGAACGCATCATAAGCCCTTTTGATAGTAAAGGGGAAACTGTAGACTGAATTAATCCCAAAGTACGAAAAATTACCACTTAAAATGGTTTAAAACTAAAGATATGACAAATTTTATGTTTTGTTACGTCATTTGGGCTCTAAATGATGTCATCGAATGTGTAATAAACTTTTCACTCTACTGTAACCATTTATATGCTCATGATGATTTCCGATCCAATGAGGGGTTAATCATTGCTTAAATCCTTCTCAAACTCTAGATATTGTATTTTTCAGTTTTTGATGACGTCATCGGACCCACTCTTAACCCTCTTAACTTATTTTCCATTAAAATTTCCAAAAAACGACCTCGCAACTCCTTTTCAAACTCGAGATATTGCATTTTGAAGTTTTTCCCAAACTTGTGACGTCATTGGGTCGTTCTAATGTTGTCAACGGTCAATTCAAGAATTTTGGAATTTTTGTGGTCAACGGGTAGCTTGCTTATGCCCCAAGGGTCCCAAAAAAAACAAAAAACGACAATTATTTCCACGGGAAAGTGGGTTTTTAAATTTGCGAAAGATTTGCACTGCAATGACTTTTTCATAGATTACCTATATCCGTATACTCTTACGGTTATGTTCGCCCGTGATAGACGGAGATGTATCTTAATGCTGTGCTAGCGTTACATAAATTTCCGTATCGTTTCCACTGGTTTTCATATCGTTTCCGTGTCGTTTCCACCCGTTTCCGTGTCGTTTCCACCCGTTTCCGTATCGTTTCCACCCGTTTCCACCCGTTTCCACCCGTTTCTCTGACGTTTCACCTTTTAGTTACTACAGAATTTTTTATGTCTACCCGGAGATTCAATCTACCGGTTTCCTTTGTTATTTCAATCCGGAGCTAGAAACTTCGCATTGGAGTTGTCAAGTTAAATTCAATTCAATTCAATTCAATTCAAAACATATATTTACCCGAAGGAAGGGACACCAAGTTTAGAAACCTACTGTAATTACAAATGGTGCAACCTCGCGTGCATGCCCCTTGAATGTTGTGATCGCAATGTAAGGTCTTCTTTTTTTTCTCAGCATCTGGAATGTTTTGATCGCAATGTAGAGTCTTCTTTTTCATTTTTTGAGTTTGGTCGGTCGCAGAGTGGACGTCAAATTTCGAAGCTGATTGCATCAACTTTTTTATCAATATTTCACACGAAGGAAACTGTATCGAGCTGATTTTTATAGAAATGCTTTCTAACATACTCATCGTTTTGGACAAGTATTTTTTGGAGTGGGAGTTCAAGCGTTTTTTCTTACGAAGCTTTTTTGTCCACAGGTAGCCATTTTTTATTTTTTTCGAAAAATCGGGCTTTTTTGTGTGCTTCCGTGCAAAGTTGGATCTTTCGGATTCTACTCGGTTTTTTTTAGAATTTTTTTTACACAGTACAGGAAATAGGTCAAGGTAGATTACTACCAAAAGAAATTCTCCAGAGGTTTGTTTTTGTATATACAACTTTTCTGGGTTCAAAGACGTTCGGTCCCCAACTAGACCGGTCGCCAACTGGGCAGGGGACTCTATCTTATTGTCGCTAATTTGTTCTTCTTCCTCCTAAGAGCATGCAGAAACTCATGCATGTTCCACATCAGTGTAGCTGGAACCTCGTTATTCCAGGATTAGAAAAAAGCTATACCCTGAGAGGATAATGTTTTAGTATGTTAGTATGTTTCCATCTTATGTGTGGCAGTTTAAAAGCTCTAAAACAACATCTAATAACATGAAAACCAGAATATGATTCTTCAATGGGAATCAAAACTATAAAGTGCACTTACTAACATCAATTTGACAGATCTAACAAAATTAATAACCACACTGTCATCATAGACCTTTTTTCAAAGAGGACGTCCTGTTGAATAATTATGTAGTCCAGCCATAAAAACAATGATAGAGCCATGCATAATTACTGTATCATGCATATTGTAATAATTATGCGTGGTTTTATCATTGTTTTTCTGCTGGACTACATAATTATTCAACAGGGTGGCCTCTTTAAAAAAAGGTCTTTTGACAATAAAACAAACGATTTTCTGTCAAGACCTTGTAAACATTCCAACAACTTCCATCGAAATGATCTATCACAGCTCAGTCTACCATTTTTAGCGCGGTCCGAGGATTGAGCCGAGAACGCTCTGCGAACTCCTGCGCGGGTGAAAACTTCAATCTGTCAATCATTTTCTCAAGCGAAGAGTACGCGAAGCGATTCTAGCTTTACAATAGTGCCGCGGGTCATCAATGGATAGTATTCAATTATCATTATCCCTTTATTTTCATTCCTAGAACTTTTGCAAAAAAAAGGAAAAATAGAAAAGTTGTATTTTTTAATGCTCTATTCACATACTGAATTTGAAAGATCTTCTATGTGGCATTTTTTTGCAAACTTCAAAAAACTGATTTTTGTCCCGCGCCTTTGCGGGACTTTGGCTTAAGTGCTTGAGTGCAGCATAGGGTACAAAGTCCAAACATGCGTTTCCTGTAATTTTTGTATGAAGAGTTAGGTCTACACTGTGTGGGAGTGTTCACATATTGGGAGATGAAATGGTCATTGCAAAATTGATTTAGAGCATTCAGTACGATTCTGACATCCAAAGGACAGCCAGATTTTGGTGTACCAGCTGGCCATGTAGCTTTGGGCAAGTTGAAGTCACCACCAAAAATTATACTTGGGTTGGATCCTAATGCTGTCAAAGCCAGTTTTGCTCCATTGAGTGGGGTAGTAAAATCATTAGCCGTTGATGGATTTCCATTGTTTCTATCGTCTGGTTGACGGTAGACAACTAGCAGGGCCATATTCTCAGCATTTGAGTATAGACAGAGAAGTTGAACTGTTTTTGAAGAATATGAATAAAGCTCTTCAAATGATGCTCCGATGCCTTTCCTTATATAAAAACAAACTCCACCAGTGTGTCTTCCTCTGCTTTTCTTCCTTCTTGAAGAGTCACAGCGGAATAACGAAAATTTCAATCTGAAATTCTGCACCTTTATGATCCTTATGAAGCAAGGTTTCAGAAAGTCCAATAAATAATAATTTTTTGTTGCATATATTGTTTGTTATAAAAGGGACTTTGTTTGGAACAGTTTGGGGGCAAAGTCCTTGAACATTAAAAAAAGCGAAAGTGTTTATTAACAATGGATTTGATTGAATTGGTTTAACTAAGTAGCACCCTTAGTGCCGCCTCATCTTTATTCGCCCGTGCGAAAACGCCAGCTAATCATTTTTTTCTCACGCGGTCAAGGGGAAAAGGAAAGTGATCAATATTCTTTGAAGGAAAAACGTCAGAAACAAACCCAAAGACTAAAAGATGTATTTTGTTGTTGAGAATTTATCCTGTGAAGATGAAAAAATTTCTGCTATGCGTTTTTTTCGGAACGCTGAAAAACTCTAATTTCAATCTTCCTTAAGGTAAAGAGGCTGCAAGATTTGGGTTAGCGAGGCAAAAATCGCTAAAAAACTGGTAAAATCGTAATCCTCAAAAATCGAAGTTCCAGCCTCACTGCACATGGATCTTTTTCATATTTCGATTTAAAAGCCTACTTTGTGCAAAAGCGAATTAGTGTATTTCGTAATTTACTGTTGCATTGACTCAAATTAATGACTTTGTGTGTCAAGATAAAGTGTGTCAATGTTCGATTGAAGAAATAAGTTTTCACCAAAGTCCAAACTTTTGGCTATATGTAAAGAATTAGTAAACCTTTTAAGATCTGTAAAAAGCTCTCTACTCCCAAATAGTTCTAGAATAAACCTTCAAAAAACTAATATACTTGATAAAATATCTAATCTTTAAATATAGATTGAAGATGAAAATTCTCAAAGAAAAAAACAAACTTTAAGCAAAGAAATTGTCTTTATAGCCCATTTTTCCATGAAAAATCAAAAAACTTTTAGATATAGAAGTTCCCCAATCATTGTAGAATCTTTTAGTATATATATACATGGCAAAAGAAAAAGAAATAATTAAAACCTTTTAAAATCAACAGAATTCTTTCCATTATCTATATACCTCAAAAAAACCTCCTTCTGCCATTTTTTTTATTTAATGTGAAGTCGGAACTTCTTGTCACGTGAAAATAAATTTCTAACATCCAATGAAAATGGGCGATTTGTATCACACGATAGAAAAAAGTCACGTAACAGCAATTTTCATGGAATGGCTGTTCCGTTATATTTATAGGATAAGAATACAAAGATTCAATCAGGGGGTTATATTATTAGCTGGGGCTTTGTGAGGCTAAGCTTTTAGGGCAATGTTTTTCCCCTCCTGAAAAGGGGAAATTAGGGGAACAATTCTATCAAAAGTTATTGGCAGAGAAAGTCACCTTTTGAGGTGAAAATGATTGCATAGTGTCCTCCCCCCCTGGATTCAGGGGGGGAATGGGTTTTGAGGTCAAAAGGACGTATAGGGGGGAAAAAAACTCACCAAAATCAATTCAAAATTGAAAAACATCTGGTTTTACTATCGATCAATTGGGTGTATAGCATATGCTTAGTTTTTCTTTCATTTATTTCAACCAGCAATATTACGGTTTGAAAACAACCATCCTTTCCATTTATTCTTGAATTAGAACTACCTTAGGGAAAACAATAAGCGTTATATTCATCAAATTACAGCTTTTTATGCTTGAGGGGGGGGGGGGGGACAGAGAAATTTTTGGAGGCAGAGTGGTGGGGAAAAATGAGGGGGGGAATGGAAAATTTTCATTCTAGGTATGGGGGGAAGAGACCCTGAAGGACACTATGGATTGTTTTTCTTGCATAACTTTTTATTGCAGTACCCCTGTCTTATCCCGGTTTGACAACCAGAAGTCAAAGACATCAGAAACATAGGGGAGTGTTTACACACGGATATGATAAGTTTCCACGAAGCACGTCAGTAAGAACTAAAGTTGGATTTGGCTGAAAATGGCTGAAATTGGACCTTTAATATCATTTTTTTGGTAAAAGCTATGGTAATTACGCTCTGGCTATATGAAAAGCTTATCTATTCAGCTATATGAAAAGTTTATCTATTCTTTGTCAAGATTCAGACTGGTTGCTTTTTACCAAAAAAAAAAGATATTAAAAGTCTTGACAGGCCATTTTGTCATTTTTGTGTCATTTTGGTCAGCTGAACGGATTGACGCATTTCCATTGCTTTGCCTTTTGGCACACGCGTGGCATCGGAAAAGCTCCGGAACTTTTCGAAGAGAGAAATTGGGTTTTTAACTGCTCCAGAAAACTCGGGAAGTTTCCGGACCGCCAAGAGGGTGCTCCTTTGACCGTACCATATTTATACATATTAGGTCAAGGGCGTTGTTACTAAAAGTGGTAACGGTAGGTAACGGTAGGTAACGACAAGTAACGACAAGTAACGGTAGGTAACGACAGGTAACGATGAAGTAACGGTCGGTAACGATGAAGTAACGCAAGTAACGAGGGGTAACGAAAAAGTAACGAAGTAGCGATGGGGAAAAAGATGAAAATGGTGGCCCTGAGGTGTCGAACTATCAAAATTTGTAAATTTCTGCGCCAGAACTAATGTTCCCGGTGATTTTGGGAGAACCTAACGACTCTGGTTAATCCTATTCAAGAATTTGGGAAATCTGATGATTTTACAGCAGAATCTGGTCGTTCTGGTAAATATGACTGTGGAGATAATAAATCCAATTGTTTTTATTGTAAATTGGTGTTTGTGAATAAACTGAAAGATTTGACGGCTTTGGTGAATCAATAGTGTTGGTCAATGCAATGATGAAATAAATGGTGTTGGTCAATGTAATGATGGAATCAATGGTGTTGGTCAACACAATGATGGAATCAATGATGCTGGTTAATGCAATGATTGAATCAATGGTGCTGGTCAATGCAATGATGGAATCAATGGTGCTGGTCAATGCAATGATGGA
>NW_027103253.1:5151-62950 GCF_902728285.1 Clytia hemisphaerica | reverse complement strand
GAATCAATGGTGCTGGTCAATGCAATGATGGAATCAATGGTGCTGGTCAATGCAATGATGGAATCAATGGTGCTGGTCAATGCAATGATGGAATCAATGGTGCTGGTCAATGCAATGATGGAATCAATGGTGCTGGTCAATGCAATGATGGAGTCAATGGTTCTTGTGAATTCAATGATGGAATCAATGGTTTTGGTCAACACAATGCTGGAATCGATGATGCTTGGCAATATAATGGTGGAATCAATGGTGCTGGTCAACACAATGCTGAAATCAATTGTGCTGGTCAATGCAATGATGGAAGCAATGGTGCTGGCCAATGCATTGATGGAATAAATGGTGCTGGTCAATGCAATGATGGAATCGATGATGCTGGTCAATATAATGGTCGAATCAATGGTGCTGGTCAATGCAATGATGGAATCAATGTTGCTGGTCAATGCAATGATGGAATCAATGGTGCTGGTCAATGCAATGATGGAATCAATGGTGCTGGTCAATGCAATGATGTTGGAATACAATGATGGGCTGGTTGAATTCAATATGAATCAATGGTGCTGGTCAATACAATGACTGGTCAATGCAATGATAGAATCAATGGTGCTGGTCAATACAATGATGGAATCAATGGTCCTGGTCAATACAATGATGGAATCAAAGGTTCTGGTGAATTCAATGGTGGAATCAATGGTTTTGGTCAACACAATGCTGGAATCAATGATGCTGGTCAATATAATGGTGGAATCAATGGTGCTGGTCAATAAAATGATGGAATCAATGGTGCTGGTCAATGCAATAATGGAATCAATGGTGCTGGTCAATGCAATGATGGAATCAATGGTGCTGGTCAATGCAATGATGGAATCAATGGTGCTGGTCAATGCAATGATGGAATCAATGGTGCTGGTCAATGCATTGATGGAATCGATGGTGCTGGTCAATGCAATGATGGAATCAATGGTGCTGGTCAATGTAATGATAGAATCAGTGGTGATGGTCAATGCAGTGATGGAATCAATGGTACTGGTCAATGCAGTGATGGAATCAATGGTGCTGGTCAATGCAATGATGGAATCAATGGTGCTGGTCAATGCAATGGTGCTGGTCAATGCAATGATGGAATCAATGGTGTTGGTCAACACAATGCTTGAATCAATGATGCTGGTCAATGCAATGATGAAATCAATGGTTCTGGTGAATTCAATAGTGGAATCGATTGTGGTGTACTGGTGGATACAATGCTGCACTCCCCAATGGTACTGTTGTGTAGGTGAATGCAAGTTAGGGATTGTGCATTTTTTGTAAGAATCATATTTATAAGAATACAATCAATAACTTTTTATTCAAGGGGTACTGACTTTCGGCGATTGGTTCATTCAAAGCAACTTGGGGTTTGGGCAAAATGTGAGCATGTTTATTTTTCTCATAAGCATCATCTTTATAAAAATACAATCAATAACTTTTGATTTAAGGGGTATTGACTTTTGGCGATTGGTTTATTCAAAGCAAGTTAAGGGTTGTGCTAAATGTGAGCATATTTATTTTTCTTATAAGCATCATCTTTATAAGAATATGATAAATAATTTTTGATTTAAGGGGTATTGACTTTCAGCGATTGGTTCATTCAGAGCAACTTGTGGTTTGTGCCAAATGTGAGCATATTTATTTTTCTTATAAGCATCATCTTTATAAGAATACAATCAATAACTCTTTATTCAAGGGGTATTGACTTTCGGCGATTGGTTCATTCAAAGCAACTTGGGGTTTGAGCAAAATGTGACCTTATCTATTTTTCTTACAAGCATCATCTTTATAAGAATACAATCCATAACTTTTGATTCAAGGAGTATTGACTTTCGGCGATTGGTTTATTCAAAGCAAGTTAGGAGTTGTGCAAAATGTGAGCATATTTATTTTCCTTATTATAAGCATCATCTTCATAAGATTACAATCCATAACCTTTGAAGGTTTCGAATTTTGGTGATTGGAATTTTGAACTTTTCATTTTAAAACGCATCTTATCCTCGATGTAATATTGTTTTGTTAAATTGATTTGCTGAATGGAATGTTAAAATTTTGCTGCAATGTCAATTGCACAAGAATCAATTAAGAAACGAGCAATCAGTGAATGGCAATCAAATTGTTAAGAGCTTGATCAGATTAAATATTTCAATTCGGAAAAAAACGAAACCGAATAAAATTAAAATTAAAATACTATTCTTATGTGAAATCGTCGACTTTCTTTGAATGAACCAATCACCAATATTCAAAACCTTCAAAGGTTACGGATTATAAACTTATGAAGATGATGCTTATAAGAAAAATAAATATACTCACATTTTGAACAATCCCTAACTTGCTTTGAATGAACCAATCGCCGAAAGTCAATACTCCTTGAATAAAAAGTTATTGATTGTATTCTTATAAAGATGATGCTTATAATAAAAATAAATATGCTCACATTTTGCACAAACCCCAAGTTGCTTTGAATGAACCAATCGCTGAAATTCAATACCCTTTGAATCAAAAGTTATTGATTTTATTCTTATAAAGATGATGCTTATAAGAAAAATGAATATGCTCACATTTTGCATAAACCCAAGTTGCTTTGAATGAACCAATCGCCGAAAGTCAATACCCCTTGAATTAAAAGTTATGGATTGTATTCTTATAAAGATGATGCTTATAAGAAAAGTAAATATGGTCACATTTTGCACAAACCGCAAATTGCTTTGAATGAACCAATCGCCGTAAGTCAATACCCATTGAATTAAAAGTTATGGATTGTATTCTTATAAAGATGATGCTTATAAGAAAAATAAAAATGCTCACATTTTTCACAATCCTTAACTTGCTTTGAAAGAACCCATCACCGAAAGTCAATACCCATTGAATTAAAAGTTATGGATTGTATTCTTATAAAGATGATGCTTTTAAGAAAAATAAAAATGCTCACATTTTTCACAATCCCTAACTTGCTTTGAAAGAATTCATCACCGAAAGTCAATACCCCTTGAATAAAAAATTATTGATAGATTTCTTATAAAGATGATACTTACAAAAAATGCACAATCTCTAACTTGCATTCACCTGCACAACAGTACCATTGGTGAGTGCAGCATTGCATCCACCAGTACACCACTATCGATTCCACCATTGAATTCACCAGAACCGATGAATCAATCATTGCATTGACCAGCACCATTGATTCCATCATTGCATTGACCAGCACCATTGATCATCATTGCATTGACCAGCACCATTGATTCCATCATTGCATTGACCAGCACCATTGATTCCATCATTGCATTGACCAGCACCATTGATTCCATCATTGCATTGACCAGCACCATTGATTCCATCATTGTATTGACCAGCAACACTAATTGCACCATTGATTCCATCATTGCATTGACCAGCACCATTAATTGCACCATTGATTCCATCATTGCATTGACCAGCACCATTGATTCCATCACTGCATTGACCAGCACCATTGATTCCATCACTGCATTGACCATCACCACTGATTCTATCATTACATTGACCAGCACCATTGATTCCATCATTGCATTGACCAGCACCATCGATTCCATCAATGCATTGACCAGCATCATTGATTCCATCATTGTATTGACCAGCACCATTGATTCCATCATTGCATTGACCAGCACCATTGATTCCATCAATGCATTGACCAGCACCATTGATTCCATTATTGCATTGACCAGCACCATTGATTCCATCATTTTATTGACCAGCACCATTGATTCCACCATTATATTGACCAGCATCATTGATTCCAGCATTGTGTTGACCAAAACCATTGATTCCACCATTGAATTCACCAGAACCATTGATTCCATCATTGCATTGACCAGGACCATTGATTCCATCATTGTATTGACCAGCACCATTGATTCTATCATTGCATTGACCAGCACCATTGATTCCATCATTGTATTGACCAGCACCATTGATTCCACTATTGAATTCACCAGCACCATTGATTCCATCATTGCATTGACCAGCACCATTGATTCCATCATTGCATTGACCAGCACCATTGATTCCATCATTGCATTGACCAGCAACATTGATTCCATCATTGCATTGACCAGCACCATTGATTCGACCATTATATTGACCAGCATCATCGATTCCATCATTGCATTGACCAGCACCATTTATTCCATCAATGCATTGGCACGCACCATTGCTTCCATCATTGCATTGACCAGCACAATTGATTCCAGCATTGTGTTGACCAGCACCATTGATTCCACCATTATATTGCCCAGCATCATCGATTCCAGCATTGTGTTGACCAAAACCATTGATTCCATCATTGAATTCACAAGAACCATTGACTCCATCATTGCATTGACCAGCACCATTGATTCCATTATTGCATTGACCAGCACCATTGATTCCATCATTTTATTGACCAGCACATTTGATCCACCATTGACCAGCATCATTGATTCCCACCAAAACCATTGATTCCCCCATTGAATTCACATTGATTCATCATGCATTGACCAGGACCATGATTCCATCATTGTATTGACCAGCACCATTGATTCTATCATTGCATTGACCAGCACCATTGATTCCATCATTGTATTGACCAGCACCATTGATTCCACTATTGAATTCACCAGCACCATTGATTCCATCATTGCATTGACCAGCACCATTGATTCCATCATTGCATTGACCAGCACCATTGATTCCATCATTGCATTGACCAGCAACATTGATTCCATCATTGCATTGACCAGCACCATTGATTCGACCATTATATTGACCAGCATCATCGATTCCATCATTGCATTGACCAGCACCATTTATTCCATCAATGCATTAGCACGCACCATTGCTTCCATCATTGCATTGACCAGCACAATTGATTCCAGCATTGTGTTGACCAGCACCATTGATTCCACCATTATATTGCCCAGCATCATCGATTCCAGCATTGTGTTGACCAAAACCATTGATTCCATCATTGAATTCACAAGAACCATTGACTCCATCATTGCATTGACTAGCACCATTGATTCCATAATTTTATTGACCAGTACCATTGATTCCATCATTACATTGACCAGCACCATTGATTCCATCATTGCATTGACCAACACCATTGATTCCATCACTGCATTGACCACCATCACTGATTCCATCATTGTATTGACCAGCACCATTGGTTGCACCATTGATTCCATCATTGCATTGACCAGCACCATTGATTCCATCATTGCATTGACCAGCACCATTGATTCCATCATTGCATTGACCAGTACCATTGATTCCATCATTGCAATGACCAGCACCATTGATTCCATCATTGTATTGACCAGCACCATTGGTTCCATCATTGCATTGACCAATTCCATTGATTCCATCAGTGCATTGACCATCGCCACTGATTCCATCATTACATTGACCAGCACCATTTATTTCATCATTGCATTGACCAACACCATTGATTCACCAAAGCTGTCAAATCTTTCAGTTTATTCACAAACACCACACAGTCATATTCACCAGAACGATCAGATCCTGCTGTACAATGATCACATTTCCCAAATTCTTGAATAGATTAACCAGCGTCGTTAGGTTTTCCCAAAATCCCCGAACCATTAGCTCTGGCGCACAAATTTACAAATTTTGATAGTTCCACACCTCAGGGCCACCATTTTCAGCTTTTTCCCCATCGTTACTTCGTTACTTTTTCGTTACCCCTCGTTACTTGCGTTACTTCATCGTTACCGACCGTTACTTCATCGTTACCTTTCGTTACCTACCGTTACTTGTCGTTACCTATCGTTACCTACCGTTACCACTTTTAGTAACAACGGGTCAAGGGCTATTTTTTGTTATTGATAGATTATCTAAAGCTTTTACTGATAGTAAAAAACATTAAACAAGTAAAACCCTGTGAGAATTTATACCAAAATCTGCAACAAAAATAAAAGTGGTCTCTTCTTTCTACCGATTGCTTTGCGGCGCTCTTTCGCAGACTGTTTATCAAATTTCGACCAATGAGATTGCCACATTTCACACGGCCCTTCTTTTCGGCACATGTGGCAAGCACTGAGAAGTGCCTTGCACGATGGGCGGCTGTAAAATCTCACCCTACATAACCTCTTTTATTTGTTTCAATCCGTGTTCCCAAAGTGTAGACTATTTAACTTCTTCAATTCTCAGAAGAAAGCGGGAATTTGATGTGAGAGGTAGATTGTTAACAAAGTGCCATAGAAAATCACTGAATAAAAGAAGAACTTAAAATCTTAAGTTAAATATGTTTATTTTTGAATACTTGTTGCAAAAAAAGTGAAACATGGAACAGTTTCATTTCTTATTGGTTAAATTGAAATGCGGGATTTGGAAAATTTTCTGTGTGGTTTTTTACACAAACCCCTGTAACTATGGGCAAGCACCCCGTTGCGTGACATTGAAAATGAACCACTGAAAAGGAAATTAAAATAAGCCCACACTCCAAATCCCGTAATCTTTATATCGGTTTTAGTATATACTGATTGGGTTAGTATTTTTCTAAAAGCCATATCTCAAGCCCTTGGTTGAAATACAACTTGAAACTTTCAATTTCTTTAGAGGAGGTTGGTATCTAGCAAATTATGCTGTTGGAAACATGTGACTTTTTGAATTTCTTTTGCAAGATTTATGAAAATAGCTTCACTTTCCTAATTTGGAAAGTTTTCCTTTCCTAATTAGGAAGATCTTTCCTAAATAAGAAATTTGGAAAAATTGTAAAATAATTTCCTAATCAGGCAAAAACTCTTGAATGTCGAAGCTCGTGTGTTCTGTCTGGTGTTGATTCCAGCCAAGCCATTTTTTACCATTCTACAGAAATCCCCGCTTGAAAAATCAAAACATTTACTAAACTAAATTTACTAAACTTTGTCAAATTAAAACAGGGGGAAAAATTATATGACGTACCGTAACTTTGTGTAATTTCAACATAGCAACTGTCTGGTCTTTAAATTGTTTATAGATAAAACCTTCTGAAAAAGCTGTTTAAAAAAAATCTACTTGTAACTACTTTGCAGACCAAATAGTTGCTATGGTGGAATTAGACAAAGTATGTCAACATTACGCAATGCTACGGTATGACCACAGCTCCCATTCACTCAGCCTAGTCTAGCAAGCTAGACAACTAATTCAGACATATAGTCTGAATTAAGTATAAATAACTCAATATCTTAGACTTTGGTAAAAATGCACCGAGTTTGAGTTGATATATATATCTTGGGTTCAGGGTCAGCCCCATCCAAAATTCTCAAAAAAAACTTTTCCCTCTGTCACCAAAGTTTCTATATCTATGTGATAATAAGTGTGGTATAGTAGTCAGTCAAACTCATCTAAAGCAAAATTAAGAGTAATATATTAGACAGACATAACCTATTGGTCCAATCTTGGTAAGGAGTGGTTTACCAGAAAAGAACATTGTGCTGATTCAATATTTTATCCTGGAACACTTTATGTATTCCCATGCCAAAGAGCATGACAAGAGCATGACAATGTTTTTCTTTCTGTGGCTTTGTTTGACATTCCTTGTTCCATCAAAACAATCATACTTGACCAGATAACATTTCTCAATAAGCCATATAGACAAACAACTGATAATTATTTAAAGAACTTTTTATGTTTTTGATTGAGACAATTTAAATTGAATTTTCATGGAAATAATCAAATTGATTGCAAGAAGAAAGTCAAATTTTTATATTTTTCCAATCTTTAGAAAACATGGACCAAGCGATCATAGACCAAGTTCGTAATATTGAAAGGACAGTAAGTGGTAATACTCTTTAGTGTAGGGCTTCAATTTGAAATAAACAAACATCAAGCTTACAATTAAAATTCTCGCAATCTAAAAATAATGAAGATAATGTAGCTCATTGGTTTCAACCTTACTTTTTCATTTAGATTGCGGACTCTTTTCCGTTGGTGAGCGAAAAAGAAGAAGTGGGTCGCTTGGAAAGAGACTTTGCGGATAACGACCTGGTGTTCAAGTCAAAACTTGCGGTAAAAACGGATTTCTAATATCATCATTCGCTATTGTGATTCGTCTTTTTCTCTAAAACCAATCGTCTGTCTCTGATGGAATGATTATCCTCGGTTCCAAACCATTGCTACCAACTAGATAAATTTTGTCTTGTTGTTCTTTTCTACAGGACTTGAAAGAACGATATTGTCATGTGCGTAAAACTCGAGGTGATGGAAATTGTTTCTATAGAGCATTTGGTTATGGTATTCTCGAATTCAGCAGAAGTGATCATACTTTATTGGACAGGTATCATTTCTTCTTCTCTTTCACTAAAATCTTTTCAAGAAAACTTTGCAGTGCACCCACGCCACCCTATCTTATTTCTTATTTCAAATCTCCCAATTCCAGGATAGCAGAAAAGGCGAAGCATACAAAGGACAAATTGATCGAAATCGGTTATCCATCTTATACAGTCGAGGATTTCCAGGAGACAGTGAGGATTTGTTATTGTTGTCATTTTTGTTTTCATCCTTTTGAACAGCTTTGTCTTTACAAACGGTGTTAATTATAAAATTTTGCTTTTTTTTTAGTTCATGGAAGTTTTGGATGTCACCAGAAAAAGTGAAAATAACCATGAAATATTGCAGGTATGGAATAGTGATTATTTCTTTCTACATAGCACAAGAGTATCTTTATCCATTGAACATTTTGAAAGATATTATTTTCTGATAATTATTTATTAAAAGGAATAATTTGATGTGTCAAAATTTTTTCTTTTTCAGTTGTTCAATGATCAAGGATACTCAGATTATTTGGTGGTCTTCCTACGGTTGATGGTGTCTTGTTATTTGCAATGCAACCAAGAGTTTTATTTACATTTTGTTGATGGGTATAACAGTATGAAAGAGTTTTGTTCTCAGGTAATCTCAATCAAAGTATTCAAATATATAACTTTGAATTACCTTAAGGGAACTTATTTTGGCGGGAACTAATTTCGACGAGCGGCAAAAATCCTGAAAATTTTTAATTTGGCGAGAACTTATTTTGGCGATTGATGAATTTTTTTAATTTTGGCGGGAACTAATTTTGGCGAATGACAGCATAAATCTGTTCTATTTTGCCTTATTTGAAGCTTTTTTTGTGGAATCAAGAAGTTATTTAGGCAAAATACCAAAAAATAAATATTGGCGAGAACTTATTTTGGCGAGTGAGCAAAATATTTAATTTTGGCTGGAACAAATTTTGGCGAATTTTGTATAAATTCGCCGAATTCGCCAAAATTAGTTCCCGCTAAAATAAGTTCCCTTAAGGTAGATTATAGTGGATTGATCCAATTTCTGCTTATCAATCGTAGTCTTACAAATAAATCACTAATTTCTTTTTGATTGAAGGGCCACTATATTTTTGTCAGTTACGGTCGTTTGAAAAATTACTCAGTGCCAAATGCATGATTTCTAGTACGCCCATGAGTCGTTTTTAGACTTCAAATGAGCATGTTTACAACTTTCAATCAGTTAAAAAATAAATGGATAAACCTTTCCACAATACTTGGATTTTCTTGCTCTTTCAATTTTCACCAGCTGGTTTTACCATCATTGAGATTTGTTACTTCTTTTTTATCAGGAAGTGGAACCGATGGCGAAAGAAAGCGACCACATCCATATCATCGCACTTTCCAATTCCCTCAATGTCACCATACAAGTAGAATATATGGACCGAAGTGGTGACGAAAATAAAGTCAACTCACATCTCTTCCCCGATGATGGTTCAAAACCTGTCGTACATTTACTGTATCGACCAGGACATTACGATTTACTATACCCTAATGGAGGATAACGAAAGTTTAGAATGATTCTATGAATTGAATTCTTTTTTAATACTTTTAGATTTCATGAAAATTTGTTTATATAGATTGATTTTTTTGATTTATTATTCTCTTTTTTGTATGTATATTTATTATGCATTGAAATACTTCGGATTTCTTTCTTTCTTTTCCTCTTAGGCTGCTTGATGTTTGCTTCACATAGGATTTTTTACCGATTCAATGAATTGTACCCCTTAACCTGAATATTGACTTTCAGTTCAATATACAAAACATCTTGAAGTGGTCCTCATGGAACATCTTTCATTGAGATTTCACTCACTTCTCTTTTAGTAAAACATAAACACAAAAATTGTTAACCGATCATTGAACCAATGAGCAGCGAAGACGAAAATGATTTTGCAACAAGAAAGAGGAAGAAGAAACGGAGCGTCATTGAATCTGAAGACGAAGAAGAAGAAGAATCAGAAGATGATGATGATAATGACGATACACCGGAAATTGGTGTCAAACGTAAACGAGGAAGAAATCGAAGTGAAAATGCCATAACAGAGTCTGATGATGAGGATGATAATAACCAATCGGAAACTCGAAAATCTAGAAGGAAATGTCGAACAGTAAATTACAAAGAACAGGGTTTTAGTCAATTTAATACACCACCTTCGGAAGACGGTGAAAGACAATCTAGTGATCTTGAAATAGTAAACGGAAGAGACCATGAAAGAAAGAAGACAGAAAATATTGAATCTTCGTTACCTTTGAGAAGGTCCCGTAGATTAAAAGGAAAGACACAAACTTTAATTGAAAATGAAGAGTTTTCTGAAGAAAATCCGATTCCTGAGTTTGATGCAATGACTCCGAAACGGTCCAACAGGTTAAAGTTGAAAGCAGAAAAACAATCTCCCACACCAAGCAAACTGCAAGAGATGGACAAAATTGAAAATATCGACTTTGATGAAAAAGAAGTCCGTTATTTCAGGAAAGTTCAAAGTAGAAAAGCTGTCAACAATTTGGTTGCATGGTAAGTTTGAGCCGCCTTTGCTTTGAGTGGACGACACTATATTTATTGACGAGTTAAGCAATTTTGTTTTGTCTCCTGCCTTTGCGCATTTTGTGTTTGTAAATTTTCTAACTTTTATTTTCATACTGATTCCATAAAATGTAAAAGGGTCACGTTTTGCTCTTTTGCGATATTTCTAAATTCAGTCTTACTTTGCATAAGTATTTCATTTAACAGTTTTTTGTAACTTTCCAAACAGTTTTGGGCCTTACAACCAGGAGCGTCGTGGAGATTACGCAGAAGATTATTACACAAGTGATGACAGTTTCATTGACGATCAAGATCAAAATGTTTATCGAAAAAAAAAGAAAACAGAAAAACCAAAACGTAGAACTAAAACAGAGGGATCCTCTGAAGAGAGCGAGCAAAACGAAAATGAAAGTGATCATTCTAACGACAATTCATATCGTCGTACAACAAGGACAAGTAGACGAAATAGTGCAAGAAAAAATCAAAATGTTGGAGACTCGAGTAGTGAAAACGAAAACGAGAGAGAAGCGAGTGAAAATGATTCATGTGGCGATTGCATCAGAAATCGTCGGCCAGGAAAAATGAACGAAGCAATCAAATCGAGACGAGCAGCTGTGCGTGAACGGAGTACAAAACAAGGGAAATTAGAGAAATTAAAAGAACTTCGTAAATCGAAAGGACTATCTTTAAAAGAACGTGAAACCGTTTTAAAAAGTAGCGATGAAGATGATGATGAAAATGATGGAATGAAAGATCCTTTCCAATTCCACGAATCTGATCGCGAGTTCATCAAGGATTCTTCCACAGAGACAAGTGAAGATGATGGACATTCCAGCTCTGGTGAAGCTAAACGTGTTCTCCTTCCTCTCAACGCTTCCAGCGATGAAGAACTAGATGAACTCTCCCTTGATGAAAACGAAAAGCGATTCTTTGAAGCCGTCAAATCCAATGAATTGAAAGTTGTGGATGACATGTTGTCCACGTACCGCTTCATTAACATCTTGGATGAAAACAAAAACAATGCAATTCATTTAGCAACCAAAATGAAACATTTAGATATGGTGAAACTGCTCCTGAAATATCACGCTAATCCGAATGCGCTGAACGGTTTAGAACAAGTTCCTGCTTTATACTACGCAGCTTTGAATAAAGATATTGCTTGTTTTAAAGAACTTTTTCATATCACTGACATTTTCAAATGCAATGCAGCGATATCTGAGCATCATAATGGCAAAACCCTTCTGCAAGTTCTCGTCGAACAAGATGTTGAGCAACATTTTTTCGATGTCGGCCACCTCCAACAATGTATAGACGTGTTACGGTCTTCTGACGAGAAGTCTTTCCGTAAAATGTTACGGCACCGAGATAAAGATGCAAGCACTCCACTTGTAGCTGCATTGAAGACGGAATCGTTTCAGGTATCTTTTCTTTATCGGATTTTTTTGCCTCATAGGACAACACGTAAAATAATCCTGCTCACATCAAAATTTTGTAATTTCTAATACATCTGATTCATTCCCATGAATAAGTGAGAAAACAAATGCCGGATCGAAATGCACATCAATGAACAATCCAGCTTAGATAGTCACATGATCAGTATGTTTTTTTGCAGGGCGTTCGGTCATTGTGTCAAATCTTGGTGGAGTTACAAGGAGAGATGGTGAATTGTTTCATTTATGATACCGACCAAGGTGGCAATCTGGTTCATCTGGCAGTCCAATATTCTGTCCTCTGTTTAAATGAATTACTTCCTTTCGTCAAAGATCAAATCAATGGCACTGACATCAATGGTAGGGCGAATTCCTTTCTTCAACAACTAAAAAGGTCGTTTCAAATTATTTGCTCGGAGAGAGAGGGGATTGAAAGAAATGTAAGTGTGAGATTGATAGGAAAGGATTTGTAAGCTACCTCCGGTTTTTATAAATCTCAGTGAATGATTCATACTATGGCACATCTCTTTTTAGTTCTAGCCTGGCTCTGAAAACTCTCTTTCAGGTTGGACACCTCTGATGTACGCATGTGAATTGGGACACTTCGAATGTATGAAGGTTCTTCATGAATGCGGCGCTAGTGTGGAAGTTAAGGTATGCTTATTTTGGAAAAGTTCCTAGATGTTGAAAAGGGACTTTTTGCATGTTATTGTTTAGCTGAAAACATAAATAACTCTGAAACTCTACTCTACTCTTTAGTTTAGTTTGCTCCATCTAAGATTTTTGGCGAATAATCTTGCTTCTAGGACGCCAACTGGACCACGCCGTTGCATTTAGCTTCTGCACGTGGCAACCTGGACGCAATCCAATACCTTTTGAAGGCTGGACATTCAGTTAATTGCCAAGACATTCATGGCTGGCTTCCATTATTCTACGCCAACTTCCAGACAGACAAGCAAATTGTGATCGAGCTGTTCAATAAAAATCCCGGACAACTCTTCACACTCGGACAACTCATTTCGAACAATGTCAATGCAGAGATGAGAGACAAAAATGTGAAGGTAGATACCTGCTCTCATCCTTAATCCTTAAGTTAAGTTCAAATGTGTTCAACTTTTCTTTGCTTTCTACTTATGCAGCACATTCTGTAATGTACGGTTACTAGAAGGTAGTTTTCTCTACCATGTTGAAATACACCATCGATGGGCTATTCCAGAAAAATGTTGAGGAGATCTTTTTTTTAAAAGGTGACACCCTGGATTCTTTTCCAATTTTTCAGGACCCCTTTGGATTTTCAACTCGATTTTACTGATCACCTGCTTTTATCATTCAAAACAAAAAAACAGACTACACTGGATTTTTTATTTTCCTCGACATAGGGGGTACAGACTATTTCTGGAATAGCCCAATTTCCATTTAAATGCTTTCTCAAATATGCATTTTTTTTAGATCATTCAGGATATTTTGGAGAGTATTTCGCACATCGATACTTACTATACGCTCTTCAACGATTTCATTGGTCGCAATATGAGCTTGCTGGATGCAAATAACCTTGGCTTGTTCGTCAACGCGTGGAAACGTATCCTCAATTTTAAGAACAAACTGCAATGGTTGAAGATCAAGTAAGCACCTCTCAGTGTTATGCCTCTGCTCTGCCTTGTTCACCTCGTACATTTCTTTTATTTGCAAACTCTTGCCATTTTGACAAGTTTTCTCTCCTGACCCTGATCCTGGTTTACGAGACAAAAACAGGTATAGAATATAGGATATTTAAATCATCTTACAAGTCGTAGTATCTTTCATATTTTGCACTTCATCTTTCCAGGCACTACCAGTTCAGTTCGTGTTCTGTCAAAGCTGATCGAGGAGACGTCTTAGGGAGCGCAATGGACCAATTACCATACGCTTTTTCTGTGGTGAGAATGGACGCGAATTTCAAAGGAGAAGCAGGTATCAGTTTTTTTTTCAAACAGATTCATGAACACCTTATCAGCTTTATTCGTTGTTTTTGAACCAGAAATTATCATGGATTTGTGACATAGACCACCAGACCACCAGTCTCATTCCATTATAATTTGCAATGCTTGCTTGAAGGGTGTTACACTTTTGATAGTCTCCACGATGTTTCTATTACTCCAGCTCCTTTTCTAACAGAAATATTTTTCTCGTTCACGTAAGAATATGCAAGGGTCCACTGCATCTGTGTTTCTACCTGGTGGTTCTTTTTCTTAGGTATCTGTTTAGGACCAAAACGAGAATTTCTGAGTTGTCTTGTAAAAGATATAGTCGACCCCAAACGAGGGATATTCACTTCCAAGAACAAGAAACATTACAGGTTAGCTTCTTTCATTAAACACAAAATTGTTTCAGAACTTTTTTAAGTTTCATTTTTGAGAGAATCTTACTGTTAAAAAGTAACCATTATGGATAACCAAGGAATTATTATAGAAACTGGAAAAATAACTAGCTGATTTTTGCCAATTTCTCATGTACAAGTCTTATCCGCAGTGATGACATTATTGTTCACCCTCCTTCCACCATTAAATGATTTTTCGTAGTAATTTTTTGCAGTTCCTCATCAAAGAGCACTTATCCAATATCCAAAAGAGACTTTAAGCTTTCCTTCGAGATTCAAACTCAGCTAGTTAATTGCTAATGATATGTCGTTATGACGTTTTATATTGCGAGAATGATGCAAAGACATGCTATCTATAAGAAATTGGATATTGACACCAGAAATTTTCAAACTTCAACCTTAAAAAAACCACCATGCCACCACGTGCCACCAAAAGATTTTCATACCACAGTGGAGCTATGAAACTCACGTCTAACATATGTCAATCTCAGCTCTTCTCGGAGAAATATTGGAAAGACACGGGGGGGTACAGACACAGGGTACTGACTCATAGCCAGGTGGGGGTGTCTATTTTTGCAATTCAAAAAAGTTAGTACCCGGTACTACCTTGAGGTGGGGTGTGTATTTTTCACTCTTCAAGCAAGTACAGGATACTATTTGGGTACTTTTTCACAGAATTTTAGTAGTTTTAGTTGTTGTAATATTTTGAGTTTTTTCAAATATTAATTTTTGGACCTACCTCCGGGTACCCCGGTGGAGGTTCTATAAATTAACCCATGTCCGTTCGTTCGTCCGTTCGTCCGTCCGTCCGTCTGTTACCAGCTTTTCTCAGGATTGGCTCATTAGTTTTTTCTGATTTTTTGCACAATGATGCAAAATGGCAATGCCCAGAACGTGACGGAGCCCGATTCTTGAGAAAAAATTTATTTGGGCAAATTTGGGCCAAAAACTACCTAAAAATAGGGTTTTTTGGACTTTGTGCAAAATCCTGTCATTACTTTTTTCTGATTTTTTGTACAAAGATGGAGGGCAAGATTCTCTAAAGAATGGCTGAAGTGGTTTTTCCCGGAAAATTCTTACTCGCCTTAAAAGACGGATTTTCGTATTTTGGGGAAATTCCCTTTAACCAAATAAGAAAATATAGCTTTTCTCAATGTTGACTCGTTATTTTTTTCTGATTTTTTGCACAATGATGCAAAATGGCAATGCCTAAAATGTGTCGGAGCCCAATTTTCGAAAAAAATTATATTTGGGCAAATTTGGGCCCAAAACTGCCTAAAAATAGGGTTTTTTGGACTTTGTGCAAAATCCTGTCATTATTTTTTTCTGATTTTTTGTACAAAGATGGAGGGCAAGATTCTCTAAAGAATGGCTGAAGTGGTTTTTCCTGGAAAATTCTTATTCGCCTTTAAAGACAGATTTTCGTATTTTTGGGAAATTCCCTTCAACCAAATAAGAAAATATAGCTTTTCTCAATGTTGACTCATAATTTTTTTCTGATTTTTTGCACAATGATGCAAAATGGAAATGCTCAAAATGTGACGGAGCCAGATTTTTAAGGAAAATCTTTTTGGGCAAATTTGGGCCAAAAACAGCTTAAAAGGTTTTTTGGGCCTGAATGGTTTAAGTGATTTTCGTATTTGGGGAAATTCCTTTTTACCATTTTACATTATTCAACACACAAGCTTTATTTTTCCATTCTGAATTTTTGTACAATTATTGTCACTTTTTTCTTCTTTTCATCTGATGTTAATCATTAGGTAGGTCCATTCAGCATGTTGCTTGTTTTGATTTGAAATTTTTTTAATCGACAAATTTCTTTTACTCTTTTGAGAAATCTTTTGATTTTTTTGAAGAAAAACTTCTAAAATGGTCAAGAAGTGTGTTATGAAAATCAAAGGACAAAAGCTTCTGACTCCATCATTGATAGTTTGCTTGAATTATCTGTCAATTTTCAGTCTAAAAAACTAACAATAGTACCCCTCTCTTGGTCTAATCTGTAAAATTTAAGATTTTAGGGGTGGTGTCCCTATTTTTTACAGCAAAAATGAAGTAGTACCCGGTACAAAATATGGGTGGGTGATACTAAACAAAATTTTAGTAAAAAATCAAGTTAGTACCCTATGGGTTAGATATTCCCAATTCAAAATTTCGTGTCATTATAATCATTTTGTTTGATTTTACTCCTCTGATGATTTTGTTCAGTAAAAGTACGAATAGAAAAAGAGAACTTTTTAGAAATAAGAGTATTAATAATTTATCAAATCAGAGTCCTTTGAGCCGCCATGACAGTTGTCCTTTGCGGACAAAGCCTGTACATCGATTGGTTTCTGAAACAATGGAAATACAATACTTCGCTCTCCATCGTTTCATTCGATGTTTATCCAGAGTCTCTATAATAAATCCATGGGATAACACAAGTGAGGCAATCATCATGGTGTAATGACACACCATAGTCATTATAAAAAATACTGGTCTGGAAAGCTTTTGCCTCTTTCTATTGTTAAAAGATGGAGGTTACGTACCAAAATCGATTTATTTTACAAACTTTTTGATCACTTGAGTAGAAAATAGATCAATCCCAAGATGGAATTTCGGTAACGTGATCAAAATGTATGCAAATCGCAACTTTTCTTTTGTTTGTAACAGAAGAAAATTGAACAAAAAGCTAAAACAATACATTGCCAGACCGGGGTTTTTTATAATGACTATGGACACACCTAACGAAACTCGTTCCTTTTTTTAGTCCAGTACCAAATAATTACTTTTGGAAACGAATGAGCAAAGAAGACAAAGAAAATCACCACCAAGCATCACCGTTAATATCTGGAGATTCTCAAGAAATCAGTGACCAGGCATTGATGATGGCTTTGGAGAAGCAGGTAGCTATAACACTAGGATTTATTTGAAAGGAGTTTCTCCTAACTTCTTAGCTGTATACTTACTTGTATTTGATGTATCCGTCAGTTGAAACAAACATAGTCCTTACTCACGATCATGTCACGATCAGAAAGTCCAGTGTCATTTTCAATGACTCGGCTCAGGTTGATGTTAGGTTTACCTAGATTTCAAAGTTGTAAAACAGAACATCACTTGACTAACTGCGTGTTTTCTAATTCCAATCCTCATCTTAGGCCATAGATGAACAGGAAGAGAAGCTGTTGAAGATGAAAGACCAAATGAAATTCACCGGACGATTTCTTGCCAGTATCATTTTAAGTGAAGAACACGTGGAAATGCAACTCACAAACACATTCATTCAACAGGTAATGCAGTGGAATCCCCTTAATCAGCCCTCTTTCCAAAAAATCATCAAAATGCTCACTCTGTGAAGCCTTGCAGGGCAAAACGTTTCGTATTGAAAATTGAATGTTTCAGATATATTTTTTTTAAATAACCAAAACTTTTTTATAGATTTTGGGAATAAAAGTTGAACATCCAGAGAGTTTGAAAATAGAAGATTTACTGCACTACAGCTCCATCAAAAACAATGACGTGGAAGAACTATACCTTCCCTTTTCCACCACCTTCTGTAACCCATGGTCGATGAAACATGAAGAAATTTGTTTGTCTGAAGAACCGTCACGTGATCTTACCGAGGCTAACAAGGTGAGAAAACATTATTCGGGATGATCCATATGGCAAACCTTTCTTTAGTTTTAGCCTGGTTCTGAAAAATTTCCCCTCCAGTTCAAGGATGCTTTCAATTTATCATCTTCTTCATCCCTTTCAAATGACGGACTTCAAAACGAAATTTTATTTATAATATTACAGATTTATGCCGTGATGACGATTCTTCTCTTGAACATTTTAGGAAGAATTTCTGATATCTTTATCGAAACTTCTGTACGAAGAGATGACGAAATCTGAAGTCCAATATTTCAAAGAAGGTTTCTACACTGTAAGTAAAAACGCCTTGAAAAGATTTGTTTACAGTACACTCTGCTGGTGATACAGCGTATGTCGAACCCTACACAAAGTTAATGAATGCTTTATGGTTTTCGATTCTTTATTTCGAATGTACAGTATCATGATATCTAAAAAATTCAAATGAAAACTTTCACCTATTAAACTGTCCAAGTAACCTCTTTTTGCCATTGTTCCCGCTCTTTTGTTCCCGCTCTTGTGTTCTGATCTTCTGTTCTCGTTTTTCTGTACTCATTTTTCTGTTCTGGTATAGGTATATGGCACTTTGTCTTGAATTCTAGCTTTGGACTAACGTACGTAGCTGGACCCTTCCTCGCCTTCCCCTCCGTCAACTTCCAACATCTATCTTCGTTATCGTTCCTCTTCTCTCTTATCACGGACCTTTTATACCGGCCAATATTGTATTATTGACTTAAAACTATTGGTCCAAACGGTATAGCACTAGGATGTAACGATCTCAAAACCACCTTTTCTCGTCACAGTACCATGATGTTTCCTGTATTTTCCTTAATAAGCTTACACATCAAACCTTTGTTTTAATCAGTGGCTTTATGTTTCATAACCTTTCCAACCGTACCAAAGATTCCATTGGCCCATGTTTTGTTCTCCTAATCGTGGCCTTGTCCAAGATGCTCACCTTCTGTCGGGTACTGCCCATTCATTGCACCTACGTGACAATTGTCGTGCCACCAAGCTCCAAACAGACGTGCACAATATTTGTTATTCTTGTCAATCGTGGAAAATAAACTTCCATTTAACCTTGTCTCTGAATGAAAACGGTCGTAAAGAAATGCACTGTATCCCTCAGCGATCCCCTTGTAAGTGATGCGGTAGTTTTGAGCTTCTCTGGCCACTCGAAGGCCGGACAGTTTTTTCTTTTCGATTTCTCCTTTGAAGCTTTGTCCGATGACCAAAAAGTCAGACCTTTCTGAAATTGTCACCATATTCAACCATTTGTTACCAAGCCAGTGTTCACCTATTGATGTGATGGAAAATTTATCACTTGTGGGTAATTCTTTAACAAGGAAAATGATCTTTATCATAGTAGCTGAAAAACTGCAAATCTATCTCAATACTATAACGACTACTTTTGTACACACACTTTACACCACAACCTTTTCATGAAATGAATAATTCTTCTCACCTCCGATGTTTCCGAAGCCTTCTTTGTATTCTTGCCAGGTTCTTCGGAAGAAAGGAACGCCTCCATCAAATCTTCTTTGGAACACTATCCAACCACCTCTGTCTTCCTGAACAATGAAGTATAAGCCCGAAGGGCTAGAAGTCAATCTCCTTGGTAGGATTTGAAGCCAAAAAATCCTACCAAAGTTGCGCGGCCTTGAGCGGCTCGCCTGGTTTTTACACAAATGACAGATTGAAAGTAGAATTTACCGCTAAATTTCGAAAAAAATATCAATCGTAAACAAAGGAATTGCTAGATTGAATCAGTCGTCGTCAAAAATGCGGCGCATTTTTTAAGGCTTCACTTTTTCTTGCCTGAGAAAGGTTAGAGATTGAACTCTAGCCCTTCGGGCTTTAAACTCAATGTTCCTGAAATCAATAGCGAGTTTATGTATTCGAGATAAATCGAGGGGGGCGGTATAAAGCAAAGTTGACATGTCTCCAAAATCACCGTCCACTTTGCTCGAAGATGGTAAAAACACCAAGATACCGTCGTCTGCTTAGGTGAGCAAAGGCGATATAGAGTCGTACATCAACTATCAACTCTGTTTTGTATCATTTCATTACCGTTGTCCTCGATATCCTCCGATACATAAAATCGGTAATTAAACAAAAACTGGTCTAATGAATTAATATCAATATGGAAAGAGTGAGGACAATTTTTACTTTCCACTCGCCTCCATTCTTTGTCACAAAAGAATAACAGTTTGTTCCTCTTACTTTCTTTAAGCCCTGTCCTTGTCCTTCTCCTGACGCGTACGTGACGTCATACAACTTGCATGTTCCTTCTTTACTCGTGTGACCAATGAAAGCATACGACAAACACGAGAAGTTGTGGTCGCACATACTCAAACATATTTTATCGTTTCGTGTTTGAGTGGTCTGGAATGCGTTGATTTGTGATGGGACATGATCAGAAGCAGAACGTTGCTGTGATTAAGACAATGCAAATGACCATCAGTGCAATAGACTTGTATATTCTTTGGACCATGTTTGCTCAAACCATCTGAAAAGTTTTTCTGCTTTCACTCCTTCTAAATTAGATACTCGCTTGTCACTTTTCTCTCCCCCATTTTCAATATTTTGAGCATATATCTGGGGGAACTGAGTTTATTTTAATTGAGGCTCAATAACCAATCCAAATGGTCTCTGTTGTCCTCCAATCACTTTTTTTGAATAGGCTAAGGTTTTTAAGATGCGTAGCCCCAAAGAACAATCTGAACATGTTTGTTTCATTACCTAATATTACATATTTTCAAAATAAACCTTTTCACTTTCATTGGTCAGCCGAAGCTGAGCATTCAAATAGGTAAAATTTTCCACCATAAGACGGCAAAAAAAAAATCCGATTTTCCGATCTCACTTTGAATTCTAAACTTTCTTCCGATCGGGTTAACTTTTTGGGTACTTTTAGCGTGCGTTGTTTTTACAGATCACAATGTAGTGTTTCAAGATGGCGGCTCAAGCAATAAAGTCAGATGTGATAAGTCAGTACAGTGTTGTACCAAAGTATTTCCAGTGTAAATCTGTTGCAAGCTTCAATTTCTGTCATTTATTTTTTGAACTCGGCAAATCAAACACAGAATTTTCATCAAGGGGATTCTTTTTCTACATCTTTTGAAGGTTTAAATGTTAAAGCCGTTTGCTCAAGTTTTTGTTTATGTTGAATTTTCTGATACTTTTTATTGCTGCTTTTTAATAGTTTTTGCAATAAAAAACATATTTTTCTTGTTTGCCTCTAGGGGGATTGATGGTGTTATAATGTTATTGGAATTTGATAAAGTTTACAAAAGTACAGCTACTGTATAAATTTGATAAAGACCGGATGCAATCATGCTTTTTTGGACTTGGACGTGTTTGTGATAAGGCAAATCGCAAAAAATTATTTGGTTCCCGTCACTTCTACTTTAAAAAGTGGGAGTCGTTCGTTCGGTCGGTCGGTCGAAAATTTTTTCCTGTTAAGAAGCAGCTGCATCTTGTTGAAAGGGAATCCATGTGGCTTGATCCGAATTTTAAAATTGAGAAACCGTGGATAAACTGGTGTTTTCGGTTTACTCTCCATTAGCATGCGGCTCTCTACTTCGATTTGAAAACTTATGTAAACACAGAGCGTGCAGAGGTCGACAGTGGAAATCCAGCAAAGCAGCGGAAAAGCTTTCCGACTACTCTCCAACTCTACCTGCTGACCGTAAATCATGTAAATCAGGGTCGGTCAGATGACGGGAACCAAATGAAATGATGACATCACATCTCCTATTATTGGACTTGCAAAATTATGACAAATGGTCTTTGGAATTTAATCATTTATATTAATATTAATGTATACAGTTCTTGTTGAAATTGATCAAAATATTTTTCACGCAGTTCCGGACGCAGATTGTGTTTTTCTAACCTTTTCTAACCTTGGCGCACGTTTTGACTGAATGATAGAATGGAATGAATGGCGATAACAGTTTATAGATATCTCTTATCAGACTTGCAGAAAGCGAACTGCCATCAAGTTACACAACATGCACACTCTCGTCACAACTTGCACAGCCATAAAAAACAGATCAATCTGGTCTTCATTTAACATTGTTTTAAAGTTTAAAAAACACTGCCAGTGGCTTGGCACAGAAGAGAGGACTCCCAGTTGAAATTAATTGCTACACCGCTGCCCTGTTGAATTTATTTATTATGGTTGTGTGTTTATTCCGCCAAGGCGGTAAATCAATCGCCCAGAATCATGGACCAATCAAAAGCGAGTTTAAAGCAAAACGGGGGAAAAATGAGCTTCCCCGCATAGTTATGAATTTTAAGTTTTGCTTTTGATTATCATTTGCGACCAGCAAAGTCTTCAAGATGGTTGTGTGCATGTTGTGTAACTTGACGGTACTAAACTACAAAATTTATTTACGCAGACTGGAGGGGCCATCTATATAGTACGTACGCAGTGAAGGGGGGAGAGGGGGTTTAGCAAAAGCGTACATCTATTGTTTGAACAAAGTCATTTCTATTGTTCTCTGCGTACAAGGGGGAGCGGGTGTCAAATATTATAGGAATTGTTCACGTGTTCATTTTTCATTCAGGTAGGTCCATAAATGTATCACTTGTTTTTAATGGAATTGCAGAAAGTTACGACAAATGGCTTTTTGACTTTGAATAATTAAAAAACTAAACAATTTGTTCAACAGTTCTGGACGCAAATTATGTTTTTCTGACCTTGCCAAATTTTGGCTTTGACTGAATAGCAGTCAGTTTTTACATACCTCATTGGCCTTTCAGACAACTGACAAATGGTTTCTGTAATTTGACCAAGTCTACCAAAATACAGCTCCTGTTGAAATGTTATAAATATGAACTACGTTTTGCAAAGTTTTTGATGCAAATTGTGTTTTTCTGGAGTTTGCGCTTATTGTGACTTAAAGTTTGTAGCTTGTTAGTTGAAAGTGTTATTGGAGTTTTATCAAGTAAAACAAAAAGTACTGTTTCTATGTATATTTGATGGATACCTTCATTTTGGTTCTGACGTATTGGCAATTTTCTTATTTATTTCTAGTATAACATTTTGGTCAGATATGGATATTGTCTACATCCAACAGAAAAAATGTATCATAACTGACTGGAATGAAATTAACAAAAAGTTACACTATGTTTCTCTTTTATTTTGTAGTAATGAACTATACAGTAGCTTAAAATTGTTTGATGTCATAAAAACAGTGCTACAATGCTAAAGAGAAGTATACTTTGAGCTTCTCGTGGGGGGGGGGGTTGGAGGAGCTCTCAGGCTTGTTTTAAATAATTTTAAATCAAGTTATCAAATGTTTCACATTTTGTACATTATTCAACATTTTTAGTCTACTCTGTTTCAGTACATCTCTTACATCTGTTAACCCACTTATTAAAGCTATCTAGCTAAGCTCTATTGGCTGACCTTCCAGCCTCGGCTGGTTTATTTCTTTTTAGATCGTCAAGAAAGATTTGATGTCGCTTTTCACAGTTGATGAATTTTCACTTCTTTTAAACGGCGTGTGCGAAATCGATGTTTCTGATTGGCAAAAGAACACCAGGGTATCTATCCATATGTTCCTTTTCCAGGCATTGTTTCCAGGCATTGTTTTTAAAAGGATTATTTTGAAATAAACTGTCCTTTTTTTATTTATAGAAAACTATTAAAAATTGCTCGATCCCCGTTTCCCAGCTAACTTGCTACAAGTCTAAAACTTTATCCCCTTAATCAGCTTTTTTAAATGATTAAAGGTTTTGTTTATAAATAAGAGTGATATCGTTTGCTTACTCATCAATTTTAATTCACAAGTTTTTTTCACATTGAATTGACACTGATGTAGAGCAAGATTGGTCGGAAAGAGAGAAATAAAAACATTTTTTGCTTATGTAAGCATAATATAACAATAGGTGGAGACTGTCCTGATATGAAATATGTGTCTTATATGAAACGGGAACACTTATGTAAAAAGAAAACCTTTAAAACTGTCACCAAAATAGTACAACGCCCATCCAAAATATAATTTTCATTGCAAAAAATTATCCTCATTTCGCAAACTATTTTCAATTCTTTCTTGTTCTCGACCATCCTTTCTTTTCTTTATCGCAAAGTATGATGGGTATTGTACAAGTGATGACGTCATCGTTTGGTTTTGGACGCTTGTTCACTCTCTACCACAAGAAGAGAAATCGTTGTTGTTGAAATTCGTCACTGGTACGCCCTGTTTACCCATCGGAGGTTTTGCTAATCTGATTGGCTTAGGCGGTGGTGTTGCACAGTTCACCATCGCCAAAGTAGGCTCGAATACACAGGTAAGGTTGTTATTATTTGTGGTGACAATGTTAATTTCAAAAGTATACACATATTTATGCTATATCAAAAAGCTTCACACCATTGATAAGATATTCCCAAGAAAAATAATCTGAAAGAGAACATTTCAGAAAATTGAATAATGATAAAGAAAAACAAAGATAAAAAAACAAAAATACTTTCTACTGATTTAAAAGTCACGACATAAGACTATTTAAGAATATTTGAACCTGTGTTCAGATCGTTGTTTGGTAAAATTGTACATCCATTTCAAGTAGGCCTAAAACGGCTAAAAATGGCCAAAAACAGCAAAAATGACTTATTTGACAGTGCTGTAACTTTTTACCTAGTTAAGACGGATACGAAAAATCACGAGAAAGGTTCAAATATTCGAACAAGTCCAATGTCATGATTTTCAAAACAGTAAAAACAATGAGCTGTTCATTTTTTTAACTTTTCAAAAATCTTTAATATCTTGGATTATTTTTCCTTGGAAATGTCTTTCCTACGGTGTAGAGCTTTTTCATATAGCATATATATGTTGAGAAACTATCAAAAACGTAAAGTTTCTACATACTTTTGGGACGGAATTTAACAGCCCTTGTCTTAGCGAGATGAATGCATTCAGTCGGTATGAAATGAAAAACCAGGAAAAACAAAAATTAATGGGACTCTTCGGTCGTGGGAGATAGTTGGGTGCTAATATCTCAGGAAGTTTGTTTTTATATTCTCAACTTCAGTTGAGCTAGAATCTGACAATGTCTGTCTGTATGTATGTCTGTATGTTCGTCTGAAAATTTGAAGTACAACACAGGAGTCCCTTTAAGAAAATTTCTTTCATTTTGAACACATTGAGGCTTGGTTAGTGAATCAGTATCAGAAATACCTGACTTGAGGTCGAGAAAAGCGTTTCTTTGACGAGTCTTTTTATACTTTCAGCTTCCATCGGCATCGACGTGTTTCAACAAGATGAAACTTCCACCTTATGACAATGAAGAAACGTTACGTAACAAAGTGCTTATTGCCATCAGACATGGTTCGGAAGGATTCGCTTTCAGTTGAACACTTTCTCATACTGAACAAGATAATTGACATTTTCATTGAAAAACGATATTTTGAAAATATTAAAAAGTAGACCAGATCACTAGGAGATGGCGAACTACGTGAGACCAACCAAATAGTAACGTCAAGATTATGGTTGGTAACTCTATTTCTGATCACTACTAACTTTTGGCTTGGAAATTTAGTTTCAAAATTTATGATTTTATCCATATTTTTAAGTTAAAGACACATTACAAATTACAAGAAATGATTTGATTTTTTTTATTTTACTATACGATCCTTCTTTATCTTTGTCCACTGAGTAAAAGTAGATGGATGGATTTTTCAGATGTGGATTTAATCAATCTATTTTATGACAGAATTATTCCATAATTAAAGGATTTCATCATGAAGCTTCCATTTTGAGGTTAATCTTGTTGGTTTTGTCAAAACGTCGAGGAAGTATATAATCTTTCATTCTGGCACCCATCATGTTATAAGAACATTATCGTAAAGTCGTCGTTTCAACCAAGTGTCAATATTTCTTCGCAGTAAAGTTATTGATCACTGCACATAAGCTTTTACAGTAAAGTTATTGATCACTGCACATAAGCTTTTACAGATCAATTAATTGATGTTGTTGGAGCAACAAAGACAAGGGTTTCTGTTTTTTAGATTATGCTTTCAAAGGTTCTTACAAAGAAAGAGCCTGTCTGTCAGTCGTACCTCATTGTATAGAAAGTTGATATTTAATAACAAAGTCCGTTGGTTTGTCTATGCTTTGATTTGTATTTACTTGCGAAAGTTTCATAAACGTGGAAGAGATATAAATAATCTTGCAAAAAAGTACAATACTTCAATCACAAACATAGTTTACAAGTTTGAGCAGAACCCTCTGGTTTTTTTCTGCTTGGTAGAGACTTTTTTTGGAGGAAAGTTTTATCGAGATTTGCTAATTGTACCTATGCTTTGATAAACATGAGTGACTTTGAGAAGCAGCCTTTGATCACCTCAAGTAATGAACAACATACTTACTCAAACGTTATTAAGAATGAAGAAATAATTAAAAAAGCTACATTACCGGGTGGACTAACCGTGTTTAAATGCGCAGTCTTCATATTCTCAAGCATCACCGGTAGCGGCGTACTAGCGTTACCGTATGCTTTATCGAACGCTGGGTGGTCTGGAATTATTCTCTTAATGTTCGTATGCGTGTTGTCCGGTTATTGTGGAGTTATTTGCGGAAAATGTTGGATGATCGTCCGGAAAAAGAAGCCAAACGTTGACTATACCCGTGACCCTTTTCCAGCTATCGGACATGCAGCCGCTGGAAATGTGGGGTATATTTTCACGGAGATTTCAGTATTGTTGTCCCTTATGGGAGTATCTGTTGTGTTTTTGATCCTTGGTTCTCAGCAGTTTGTATCCATCATTGGGAAATCGTTCGACGGAGTAAGCAAGATTGATGAGTTACGAGCTGCTATTTTCATATGCGGTGTCGTTTTAATCCCTTTCCAATGGTTAGGAACCTCTAAAGACATCGCCTCGTTTATTGTTGGAGCAAGCGTTTGTACAGCAATCGCAAGTTTTATTATCGTTTATGAATCCATTGCAATACTTTCGAAGAACGGGTTCCCAGAGACACGACGTGACGTCACAGGCGAGTCCTTCTTCATGGCTTTTGGAACAATCGCTTTTACTTTTGGAGGAGGGACTCTCTTCCCTTCCTTTCAAGCAGACATGCAAAAACCTTCCAAATTCCCTCTAGCTCTGGTGCTCGGCTTCGTTGGAGTCCTCTTTATTTATTTGCCGGCAGCTTTGCTACCATTTTTAGTGATAGGAGAACCGAATGTGGATATCATGATATCATTGAAAAGCAATATGGCGGTTGACCATAAGTATCTGCTCACCATCGCACAGTGTTTGATCTCCATCCATATTCTGTCCACCATCGTGTTGGTCAATAATCCAATATCGCTCCAAATTGAAGAACATCTGAAGATTCCCCATGGTAAGAATGCAGTGTTGAAATCTTGCAGTTTGTAGGCGGACTTCCTTCTTACAGAGATAAAATTGAGATCAGTCAAAAAGAAATGTATACTATTTTACACAGGCTGCAAAATTAAAAGTCTGAAGACAAATCACGCTTTTACTGGAAATTTTTATGTGCTTGTTACATGACATTTCTGATTAGTTCGAATTCATTGACACTAATAAAGTTATCAGCTGTAAGTTGTAAAGCAAGTAACATGGGAATGAAATCACGTGAACTTTTTCGAGTAATCACATGTTTTGATTGCACTGATATAATTTTGCAACCTGTGTATTCATTTAATAAGTTTTTGATGACCATTTTTACCCAGATTCACTAAACTGAATTGAAATCTTGAGTAATTACATTAAATTACGAAAATAATGGAAGTGTTTTATAGCTTTTTTAGCGACTACTTAACATTTCAATGATAAGAGATTGAAATGCACCAAAAGCAAAGGGTCGGTACTAAAATTTCAGACATCATGACTTTTAGTGACGTGATGGTATTACAAAAAAAGCCTAAAAGCGTTTTAGTACCATGTGTACTAAAATCCCAAATTAGGTGGGGTCTAAAAGAGATTTAAGAAAAAATTTAGTACATGAGTACCTGTGAGTACTAAAAACCAACAAATTTTAGGAAATTTAACTATTGACTGAGTATTTCAGGCAAAATGAAAAAATAAAAACTCTCTATGTAAGATTTAGATACGTCCCTGTGTCACAAATTAAGCAAAAATTTTGTCGCCGGTGGTAAAATACCCTTGAATTTCAGCCCCACTGGAAAATTGACTTTGATTTCATCCCCACTCAAAATTGCATGTGTAAAAATTGCACTCCAAAACCATATCCCCACTGGGTTTTTAACCTTGGAACAATAGAATTTCTATCCCCATTAGCATTTCAATAGGAAATTTTATCTCAACTGAGGAAAAAGGTTCCTCTGGGGCTGTGAAACACCCATGTTCCAATTTAATTGTTCTGCTTTTATATACTAAGGAATAAAAACTGTTTTCGTATTTGAATGCTTTGTTTTTTGTAAAGAACCGTGGATAACTGGATAGAAAAGAAATAGCAAGCTGTAAATTAGAGGTGAAAAATAACCAATCAATCTTTGCAATAGCTAAAGTAGAGCAGAGCAAAGGTGTCTTGACTGTTTCTGAGTCTTTATCTAGAATATATAGAGATAGATCAGGTTCATCGACAGCTTAAATAACCAGAGTTAGCATTTTTTTGTAAGTCCAAAGACTATCATTCTTCAAACCGAATTCCAAAATAAGCCTTATTTAGGTGGTCACTATGCTAAAATGTCAAAATAAATTTTAGTACATTTGTACTAAAATTCCTTTTTCAAAAATTAGGTGGGGGTATGTCAAAAATCGTCAAAAAACCTTGTAGTACTCATATATGTCTTGGATTTTAGTACCGACCTCCCCCCTCTGCCAAAAGAGGACTTTGATAATGGAAGGACCTTAGCTTGCAACGTTCAGAGATAAAGGTTGCAAAAAGGCGTTGGATACAAAATACTTTGGTCCTTTGGTCATCTTCAACAAAACAGACGAAATAAAATAAACTGTCTTCTTTTCATTTAGCTAGCGGTTGGAAACGTATTCTCGTTCGAACGTTGGTTGGTCTCCTGTTGACTGGTATTGGTATTCTGTTTCCGCACCTCGGTCCAGTCATCACCATTGTGGGTGCATTTACCGTCTCTGTCGTCTCGTTCATTCTTCCTGTGTGGTTTTACATGAAATTGAACAATTACGTCATCCCACTACATGTCAAAGTGCTGCATATTGAAATCATTCTTGTGGCTGGTGTATTTGGCGCACTTGGTATTTATTCTGGCGTTGTTGAAATGATCAAGCAATATCATTTATAGTCTGATCTAACTAAGGACTACTCTTCTCTCCCGAATAGACGGTGGGGGGGGTCCGAATAGGCAGGGGGTAGGAAAATTTTCTACTAATAAGCGGGGGGGGGTGGAATAAGAGGGGGGGGTTAATTTGAAGACAGAACTTTTTTAAACTGATATAAATTTCAACAACAAAAAAGAAACTTTAACAGATAAACACGTAAAATAAGACCCAATACAAATAAAAATTTTTAACAAGTTTACGGTCTATCTACACTGTAATGAAATATTGAATTATTCGAATTTAATTAGCGGGGGGGGGAGGGTCTTAATAAGAGCGGGGGATGGATTTTTTTCTCTTAGCAATAGACGATATCGGCTTTCCGAATTCTCCCCGAATGATTACCCATGATGCATTGTTAGGGTTAGGGTTATTGTCCGTGAATTTTTTTGCGCAATGCATCATGGGTAATCATTCGGGGAGAATTCGGTTAAGCCGATATCGTCTATTAGCGGGGAGGGCATCTATTCGGGAGACAAGAGTAATTGGATTCTCTTTATGGACTTTTAACCATTTAATTCAATTTACTGTAATTAACTTTCAAACGATCATGAATGGAAGATAGGAAGGTGATGAGATCTGTCGAGTGAAAGGAGTAGAAGAGACTTGTACTAATTATCGAAAAATTATCCTTTTGTTGGATTTTCTCTTTTTGAAAGAATGAGTTTTATTTACATGTTTGAAATTTTCTAATTCAAAAAGATTTGAATTATTTCTTGTCAAAAGTTTATATTACGAATATATTGTCAATTAAGTACAGACCCAAAAATCTTTCCTCTCGGGGAATTTATTTCAGTTGAATAGTGACTCCAAACCTTTGGGCTCCTGGCGGCCCGGCATATTTCTCTTGGTACCCCACACGTACAGCAAATGCAGTCACCAAAATCCCTAATCCGACAGCTGCCCAACATAGCCCATATGCCCAATCATATCGAGTGCTCCCTACGTTTGCAGGAGTTGAACGTTTTTCATTTTCGAAATCTATTGTAAATGTCACTACTGCAAATAGTCCGAAACAGACAGCTAATAACATCCAGACACCAGCGTATTTGAACGAACGAGAATTGATTAGTGCTAAACAAGATGTGAGAGTTGCGACGAAGCTCGATACAACAGCTAAAATGATAAATGCTCTGATGATTTTCCAGTTTAAGGGTACGGCTGGGATGTCTTTACAGATGGTAATCTCGAATGAAGCGCAGTATTTCCATAGACCAATACTCGCTGAAAAGAAAGTATAATTTATTTTGTAAGAGATTCAGTGTTGAGAAAATGAGGAAGTTTTGTTAATAGCAAGATGAAATTTCATATGAGCGGCAGAAGTTTATTGAACCTAGATTATGGAATTTGTGTAATGTGCATAAAGAAGATATCAAATTAACAAACTGTCTAGTTGGATAACATTTTTATGTGCGCAGATTTTAGCCAGTCAGAGTTTTTGATTCGAAATCTTTGCATTGTAACGACGGCGAGATCAGAATGTATGCTAGTACATGTAAATATATAATTCTTTACCTTCGACACCTTCCAAACTGGAGGAGGACCATCCGATCCCTCCACAAGAAACAGAGAAGAGAACCATCACCATGCAACTACCAAGTATAAAAATCACATTCCTCGAATCAATCATCTTTTTCTCCTCCTTGCACCCTTGCAGTCAAACGGTAGTTGAATTGAAGTTCTTTCTTATAGACTTCCTTACCGATCAGTTTTATTCAGACCAGAGCTCGACTGACATTGTGAGATGTTTTGAAGACCTTTGTAATGGAACGTATTATGTAACCCTTCTCATCGATAAAAATAAAGACTGAAGTTGGTACGATGGGTCAACTAATATACTTGACTCATTATTGTTTTCTATCCCTGCTAATTAACCGTGATGTAATTTCTAATTGTGACCACAATTTGTTACTTATGTGTTATAATATGATCTTGCTGAACTTAACAAACCAGTAAAATTGTATACGACATTTCTACTTTTGTTCAACCCTGTCTCAATGACCCGCTGTAAAGTCTGTCCCATGCAGTAGGGACAAAAATGCTGGAACTGTTGATAGAATTCGAACAAGATAGCTGTTTAGTGCATGCTGAAAAGATCATCAGGAGTGGAATATTACCAAATAGTAAGATTACAAATATTTTGGATAAAAGATAATGAAAGCGGAGAAAAAATGGACTTCTTGAAAGATTGTGCTCAAAGAGACCATTATAAGTCAGGGCTCAAATATCATCCAAATGAAAAATGATGTTTGGATCGAGGATGGGCTGTGCTAAAAATGATCACCATTTTTTGACTTGTAGATTAATTTTTAGAAAGACTTATGTCAATTGGGATTAAATTAGAGGAGGTAATTGCAATCCAGAGTAGGAAACGTCGTGATATCTGAAATGTTTTAACTTCTTTTCAGAACAGCTTGAAAAGAGATTTAGCCCGAAGATTTATTCATTTAGGCAAAAATTATTATCTTTTGTTCTAATTTAAATCTTAAACTCAATTGGTGAGGGTAGAAAGGAATCAATTTATAAAAAACGATAAAAGCGTCAATTTCATTTTGTGTTGTTTCATTCGTTTACAACAGGATCGTCAGAAGTAAGTGAACTCGAACTTAAAGGCGAAGTTAGGTTATTATCAGGTTCGATCAGGGTTGGAGGTTGAAAGCTGAGAGTAAAAAATATATTACCAGACGTCATCATGTCATCAACTTAGGATTTTAAGGGAGTTTTGTTTTTTCAGCAGATTTCCATCGATGACTTTTCTGACTGTACTTATTATAGATTACGGAACTTAGATTGACAACGCCGCCAATCTCGTACCCAGAGCAGCTTAACATTTTCCCGGAGATTTGGACTGATTTTGGACCAACAAATTTCCCCAGAGACAAAGTAATTATTCTGGACGCTCGAGCCACGGTCAACCAAAATTTGTTGTGTGTGTGTGTGTGTGTGTGTGTGTATCCAATATATCTCCTTCCAATTTGACCAACGAATTTCCCCAGAGATAAATTACTTATTTTGGACGCCCAAGACATAGTCAACTAACATTTGGTGTGCGTGTCTCCAATATCTACTTCCAATTTGACCACGTGCATTTTCCCGGAGAGTTGGACTAATTTTGGACCAACGAATTTCCCTGGAGAATAATTACTTATTTTGAACGCCCGAGCCACGGTCAACCAAAATTTGGTTCGTGTGTCTCCAATATTTTGCAAATTTGTTTCGTGTTTTTATTAAGGAGAATACACCTTTTTGACCGTAGCCACCGGGATCGAATTTGCCACGCGGCAATTTTATCAAAAGCAAGGCTTTGATTGATTCAAAGCACACTCTCTGTCATGATACACTTTCTTACATGCGATTCAAATTTTCGAGTCTGGGCCTAGTCTGAATCACAGACCTTTAGAAAACCTTATGTAGTATAGGTCTGCTTAATGATCTATCAAACGCGCTTTCCAGTTCGGTTTTTTTATTTCGATGTATTTTACAGAATCTTGGCGAGTTAATAATTTGATTGACATTGATGTGCGCGCAAAAACGATCGTTTCGAACGTTTTCAATAGAATGTTTACATTCGAAATTCGAATCCCAGACCAGAAAAACAAAACAGAAAGAACGATATAAAACAATTTGATGCGCGCATTTTGTACAGTCTGTAGATTTATTATTCACTTTTACTTTTATAAGATATCTGGTCTGTAAATTGATCAAAACTTTTCCTTCAGCTCTACAGTGGAAGCTCAAAAATACAAATATGAACAAAAGGTGAAAGAAAACAACCAAAAACACTCCATCTTTTCAAAGGAATTGAAGCTAAGTACCTGAAAAAGATAAACAAAAAGGCCACGCAGTATTGAAAAGTGAAATGTCAAAGCTAAAGAAAAGTTATTTGTTTGTTTTAACATCGTACGAAACAGCGAGGACCTTAGCTTAGGCATAGCTTTCCTGGAAAATTTGGTCTGTTGGCCAAAAGTTTCAAAAATCCTATTCTTAGAAATGATCTGTGTCTCCTCAAAACCTAAATTTTTTATCTCCGAGTTGTACCCAAACAGATACGTTTTTGATAATTTTTGATTGGCTGACTGTGTTGTTTATTTCGCTTTTCAGTGAGTAAAATTGGCATCTTCATGAAGCTTTGTTGGGGGGGGGGGCTTGTTGGTTCGTTAAGGAGTTATGCTGAAAAATGTAATGCCGAGTTAAAACTCTTTCAACCATCGCAACATGGTCATTCATTCTCTTGAACTTGAAATGAGTGCTGGACCAGGTGTTCATATTGATTAACGCAATACACGCGTTTTCTTTTTATAAAAATCGAGATAAGAATAGTATGTACTTTGGATGAGGGTCAAGTATTATTAAAAAATTGCCAAAACTGAGGGTGAAATATTTATAACATATTCTTACTTTTTTAAGGTTCACTTTTTACAAACGTGAGAAATGATTTTTGGACTTTTGAATGAACTTTTGGAACTAAAACTACATTTCTGCTTCAAAGTTTAAATTCAAGTCTAACAAAGGAAGCAGTTTTTTTCTGTTAGTCAAATACAAAATGACTGTGGGCTGTATTCTTATCGAATTCTGTAAAAAATACCCTAGAGGGTATACTTACGATGGTATACTTAGGGTATACTTACGATTTAGCCAATTTTCACCCTAATATTATTGAATATTCCTATAGAAGATATTCTTATAAAAAATGCATGTATAATGAAAACTGAGTTGTTCTGTCAGGGTAGATTTTTGGGAGTGTGATTTTTTCGTGCCTTGTGTGCCTTCGTGCCTTTGGAAAAAAAGTTCGTGCCTTTCGAAAAAAAGTTCGTGCCTTTTGAAAAAAAGTTCGTGCCTTTCGAAAAAAAGTTAGTGCCTTTGAAAAAAAAATTCGTGCCTTGGAAAAAAAGCTCGTGCCTTTCGATAAAAAGTTCGTGCCTTTCGAAAAAAAGTTCGTGCCTTTCGAAAAAAGTTCGTACCTTTCGAAAAAAAGTTCGTGCCTTTTTTTTAAACTACATACACTTTTTTATTAGAACGCCTTTAAATCATATAAACTATAAGTAGTTTTGGCGAGCAGGGCATACTTATTTTTTAAAACAAACTTCAGCTGTTTTTTGTCTTTGAAATTCATGATTCATAAAAATTCATAACTAACTTTTGATTATTAGAAAAATAATTACAAGAATTACACAAATGAGAAAAAAAGAAGACATTGCATACTAACGAATGCGCTTTCGAATGTTTGTTTAGTTCAAGATTCGAATGTTTTGTTTTGAAATGACAGGAAAGACAAAAAAGGATATACATGAATTGTCGGGTTTGAAAAGTCAACAAACGCGTGCAAATTAGCGCGGATGCAAAGAAGAACTAGACGATGCTATCGTCCGTATAATATGAGTGTGATTTTTTTCGTGCCTTGCGTGCCTTTGTGCCCTTCGTGCCTTTCGAAAAAAAATTCGTGCCTTTGAAAAAAAGTTCGTGCCTTTTGAAAAAGAGTTCGTGCCTTTCGAAAAAAAGTTCGTGCATTTCCAAAAAAAGTTCGTGCCTTTCCAAAAAAAGTTCGTGCCTTTCGAATAAAGTTCTTGCTTTTCCAAAAAAAGTTCGTGCCTTTCCAAAAAAAGTTCATGCCTTTTCAAAAAAAGTTCGTGCTTTTCCAAAAAAAGTTCGTGCCTTTCCAAAAAATGTTCGTGCCTTTCCAAAAAAAGTTCGTGCCTTTTCAAAAAAAGTTCGTGCCTTTTAAAAAAAAGTTCGTGCTATATCGAAAAAAAAGTTTGTACCTTTTAAAAAAAAGTTCGTGCCTCCCCCGGCTGGGAGAGGAGAGCAGCCACGAAAAAAAAAGAAGACATTGCATATTCACGAATGTGCTTTCGAATGTTTAGTTCAAGATTCGAATGTTTTGTTTTGAAAAGATAGGAAAGGAAAGGAAAGGAGAGGGTTTAGAAAATTTAAGAATCGCTTGTTTGAAGGATGAAATAGATGATAGATGCTAGATTATACGGTGGCCCACAACTGTCACTCTAAATTTTTTATTCTCACGCTATTTTGAATTTCGTCACTCCATTTTGAATTTCGTCGCTCCATTTTGAATTTGGCCGCTCCATTTTGAATTTCGTCGCTCCATTTTGAATTTCGTCACTCCATTTTGAATTTAGCCGCTCCATTTTGAATTTCGTCGCTCCATTTTGAATTTCGTCGCTCCATTTTGAATTTTGTCACTCCATTTTGAAGTAAAGTAACCAAAGTAGCAAAATAGCAAGAATAGGATACTGCTGCACAACGAGGAGGAAAGCCAGGAATCCCATGGACGAGGAAGAGATATTGAGATCTTATTTCAACCAAGGCTTTGAATATAAAGAAATTCTTGGGTTCTTATCTAAGTACCATGGAATCACAATAAGCTATAGCACACTTTTGAGGAAATTAAATGGCTATGGTTTGAAGAGGAGAAATACAGTGAGGCATAACAATCTAACTCTTGACCAAATCAGAGATCGAATTCGTCGTCTGATAAATGGTCCAGGATCGGCTGGTGGTTACAGAACGGTATGGCACTCCCTTCAAATTAGTGGAATTAGAGTACCACGTAAACTTGTAAGTGAAATTTTAAAAGAGCTGGACCCTGAAGGCACAAATGATCGCCGACGACACCGTCTTAAAAGGAGAAGGTATATCAACCCTGGCCCGAATCATGCATGGCATACCGATGGGTATGATAAATTAAAGCCATGGGGGTTTCCAATTCATGGTGCCATTGATGGCTATAGTCGTCGTGTATTATGGTTGAGAGTGACCCGTTCTAACAATTCTCCTGATAACGTAGCATGCTTTTATTTATCTGCCATTGCCGAAAATCAAGGTTGCCCTGAGCGTCTCGTAACAGACCTGGGAACAGAAAATAGTATTATTGCTGCGGTTCAATCTTATTTTCGAGAAGATTTAGGAGCACATCGCTACGTATCATCGCCCCGAAATCAAAGAATCGAAAGCTGGTGGTCACAATATTGTAAGTTGAGAGCTTGTTGGTGGCGAAACTTTTTCAAAGATCTAGAAGGGCGGGGTGAAATCGATACATCATCTGAATTAATGATGGAAGCTTTATGGTACGCTTTTTCAGACGTGCTTCAACGTGATTTGGATGAAGTTAGGTTCCACTGGAACACTCATTATATTCGAAAAAGTGCATTCGGAATGACTGCTGGGCGTCCTGATTCGCTTTACTACTTGCCTGAATTGGCCGGGTCAGAAGATCGGAAACAAGCAGTTCCTTTCGAAAAAATTCAGGATGTTTCAGAGAACGTGGTAGTGAGAGACTATCGAAACGAATACTCGGAATATTTTGATCATGTTATGGAGACAAATCGATTAGAAAAGCCAGAAGATTGGCGTGCTGCATTAGATTTATATAATTTTTTCTTAGATGTTATGTAAAACATTTATGTCATGAAAGAATTAGAAAACCATAAATAAAATCAGAAAAAATCGCACAGTAAAAATTTTTCTAAAGGATTATAAGTCTTCGAAAGAAAGTTAGGTGGTGGATATATTTTTTTGGTGTTAAGGGAGCTTTTTTGGCGAGAACTAAAATTGACGAGCGGTCAATTCAAATTTTTTTTTCAATTTTGGCGAGAACTAAAATTTTTGCGAATCAACGATTTTTTTTATTTTGGTGAGAACTATTTTTGGCGAATAGTTAATTTTTTAAACTTTGATGATGGGAACTAATTTTGGCGAATGACATCGTAAATATGTTCTATTTTGCCTTATTTTGAGCAATATTGTTGGATTTTAAGCAAGACATCAAAAAATTAATTTTGGCGACAACTCATTTTGACGAGTGAGCAGAAAATTTAATTTTGGCGGGAACTTAATTTGGCGAATGACCTAAAAATTTAATTTTGGTGGGAACTAAATTTGGCGAATTTCGAATTCTCTCGCCAATTTCCCCGTTATAGTTCCCGCTAAAATAAGCTCCCTTAAGGTAGTTTAGCTTGGGGGAATACAGTTTTGATCGTTTGGAGTGCGCTAAATTGAGGCCATTTTGAAGACTTCGACGGGCCCTAGCTCCGCAACAGATGTTCAAAACTAAGCACATGACTCCACTTTTTCTCTAGCATTTTCTTACTCAGCTCTTCGAGCTCTATAAGATTAGCATAAAAATTTGTTTATTTGAGCACTTTGAAAAATCGACTAGTAGTAAAGGGGGGCCCTTGATTGAGCAAAGAAACCGAGTCAGACAGTTTAAATATCTATACAAACCAATCGACAATTTCCAGGTCACGACTTTTTAAACGGCTTCAGACAGTAAGGGGACCGTCCATATAGTACGTACGCAAAGATTTTCCAAAAATTTGATACCCCCTCCCCCCTTGTACGCAGAGAACAATAGAAATGATGTCATTTAAACAATAGATGTACGCTTTTGCTAAACCCCCTTCACTGCGTACGTACTATATGGATGGCCCCGGAGGGTTCAAAAGTCTTAAATATACTATAAAGATACTACTGGAAATGTTTTGTAGAACAGATGGAAAATTTTCAGCTGCTATTCAGGCAAACACATTCAGAAGGACAAGAACAGATCTCAAAGACTTTTTAAAAATTCCCTTGCGAACTGATAGGAATTTCTTAGACCTCATCCAACCCCCTCCCCTTTGAAGGCTCACCTACGCTTTGGCAGTATCCCCCTTCCGCGTACGTATGCTTTTCCGATTACCAACCCCCATCCTGTAGGAAAAATATTTAAAACTGAAACAGAAATTAAATGACGATAGTTCAGTCTTGATTTCTAATTTCAATGGTATAATTTTTTCCAGACAAGATCAAAATTAAAAAAACTTTAAAGATTACAATAAGGTGATATATGGATAACAAAAGAGAGATGGCTTAGAGATTTTTCTTGGGAAAATGGAGCAAAATTGATACAATTTATTGAATATAAAGGCGCAAAAAACGGGAAAAATTTATCAAATAACTCGAAGTTACTAAAACGTCACAAAACTGAAATTATGACGTCACGAGCAAAACGACCCAGAAAATCCAGGATCTTTGCACAAAAGGGAAGGTTGAGCCAGTGTGTTGCCCACGTTCGTTTACCGTATTTCCTCTGATAAGTGACGCGGCGCTAATTTAATTTTCGTGATTTTAGCTTATTAGAAGGCAGCACTTATTTTGAAATTTCAGATTTCAAGTTTCTGAGTTTTTTGCCTTATCTTCAAATTCGATCGGTTAGTTGGGTGAAATCCTTAGAGAGGAGTTCTTGCTACCTATAAAATTTGATGTTCTATCGTAGATAAGTAACGTATACGAGAACTGTATCGTGATGTTTTCTGTACTGAAATCTCATTTTCTCCTGATTTTCTAGTACATAGAAGATGCCGCGCTTATTACAGGGCGGTGCTTACTGGAAGAAAAACGGTATACAAATTCTTTTATAAGAACAAACTATGTAAGAACATAAAGGTTCGATGGCCAAAATGCTAAGAACAAGTTAAGAACATTTTAGGCTTCGTAGGGCCCTAAAACACCCAATTTCTTAGGAAAATTGTCAAAAACACTCAAAAAATATATTATAAGCCGGGGTAGGAAAAGGCATAAGCACACTGAATTTGATTTTCAATCCTCATATGTTTTTAAACGCAACGACAAAGGTCTAAAAGTGATCTATAAAACGGATAAAAATATATTACGTATCAATTTATAATGAAATTAAAATGTCTCTAAGTTCTAAATGTTCTCTAGGCCTCTGACCATAATCAGAAAATTTGTTAAGGAATTTGAAGATAAAACTTTGGTTTCACAAATTGTTTGGTGATTATAAAAATGACGTTACCATTACCCTCTTTTACAAAAAATACAATTGTCCGCAAAGAATTAAACTCTTAACGCATGACTGTTTTCAACGAAAAATTGAAATGAAAATTTGGTAAAACACCACTGCTTTCAAGATTTTTAGAAATAGAAGCTTTTACAAAAATTTTCGGGAAATCTATTTTTAGTTTCTAATTTTTTTATGTTCATCATCAGAATTTGAGAATTTTTATTTGAGACAAAACGGAAATTCCCCAGGATGTTTTATAACCACAAATGAATTGTAATTGCTTTAACCAGTAAACTCTAAGTACAGTTGGTTAGAAGGGTAGATTTGTAACTCTGAGTACAAACTCTAGACTGAAGGAGGATTTAAAAATTAAAAAATAGTCCAAAAGGCTGAAAATGTAGCCTGGAAGCCTATAAACTCCACTTGTAGAGAAATTACTTGGGTCAAATTTTTTCGTCAAAAAGTTTACTGGCTGGATATCAAGGCTAATAGCAAGTGATGCTCATCGTATAAAATCATGTAATGTTGTAGAAAATCAAAAAGAAGGATCCGTAACTGTCTAACGAAAAAGTGACAAAAATAATAGCTTGCAAAAAACAGGTGACAAAAACAATAGCTTAAAAGAGAAAAAAATTTGGCGGAAAAATTTTTTGGCGAGTTTGGCGAATTGTCTCAAGAATTCGCCAAGTTCGCCAAAACTTTTTCCAGCTAAATTAAGATTTCTAGGCCATTCGCCAAAATCAATTCTCGCCAAATTTAAATTTCTTTCACAGTAGTCTCTATTTCGCCTAAAAGCCCCCTTTTCCGTCCTTCTTAAGCTTAAATATTTAATAAAAAATGGGTCGTAAAAATTAATTCTCGCCAAAATTAGAAATTTTATAAAATCGCCAAAACAAATTCTGCCGAATCGCACAAAAAATTGGCCGAATGGACTGGATTATAAGGTATATGAATTTCTAACGAAAAAGTTATGTCAAAAATAGACTATAATGTATGTATATTATATCTATATATAAATTAACATCTTTAAAAGATATAGGTACCGTCATTCTTCTAATTTAATCCGTCCTCTAATTAGTGCGAATTATTAATTATATTGGCAAAATGAAATAATTTATAGCTCTAATTATTAGTGAGAGTCCATAATTATAAATTTCGGATTTTCCTCCAATTTAGTACGATAAAGGTCAAATTTTCCTCTAATTATAGTATTATATAGTAAAAGGAGGTATATTTTGAATAAAATTTGAAAAAGAAAGAAAAAAATACATAAAAAGTACCAAAAATGGTGTTTTCAATTTTTCAACCCCTAATTTAATACGATTCGATACCTCTTTTACTCTAAGTATTAGTACGACAATCAACTTCAATTTGAAAGGTATTTTATTTCCACTTGTTATTAGTACAACCCCTTCAAAATAATTATTTTTCAGGACGAGGATTAAATTAAAAGAATGACGGTATTGAATTTCTAACGGAAAATGATAAAAAATAGGTATGAATTTCTAATGAAAAAATAAACATCTTTAAAAGATATAGGTATCTAATGAATTTCTAACGAAAAAATGATAAAAAATACCATATAATTTTTAACATAACATTAATATCTTTAAAATATAGGTATTTGAATTGTAAGAGATATTATGTATGAATAATTATATTTGGTAAATATCATGACAGAAACCTGACAAAACTAATGAATATCTAACGATTTGGGTATCAAAATTGGGGAAAGAATATAAAAAGTTGATCAAAGCTAAATCTTCTCATTTGGTATTCGATTAAAAGTACCAAGCAAACCCGCTTTTATAAAGAAAGCTGAATAAATATAACAATTCTGCACAAATACGTTGCATACATTTAAACTTTTTACAATGATAGTTGGGAGGTAAAACATTGACTTAAATCTGCTTAATTGATTTAAAAATTGCACAGCTGGCATCCAGTCAAAAAAAATGAAAATGTTTATGTCTCCAAAGTACAGGGTAGAGAAGAAAAATGTGGTCAATCTAAAGATTTGCTATTTGCAGAGCAATCGCTGCCATAGGAATTCTAAAAATGTGACATCTTTAGAAGCGGCCGAATTTCTTTGTTAATAAATTACAAAGCTATTGTTTCTATAATAATCTATGGAGGGGATTGAACTTAAGAAATGTTTCTTATCAAGTACCAGAAGAATTTGGTAAACATTGGCATACTGATGCTTGAACCTCTGTTCCGAATTTCAATCACATACTTTTTTTTCAAGGTTCAGGGACTTGATATAAGAGAAGTGTCTCGGCGAAATTTAGAAAAAATAAATACAATTCTTATACTATTAATTGCTCAAAAAGGAACAAATTCTTTGATTGACAATATTGTTGACAATATGGACAATAATTTGTCCACCCTGTATGTCGGTTCAAATGTCGTCAGAAAGCATTTTTTCATGCCAATTGAGAAAATGACGCAAATAAAAAGTACATAATCTGATAGCTTTTGATTTTGGTTTACGAATAACTCTGCCTAGGAAAATAATGGGATCCAAAAATTTGGAGAAGTCCTCGGAACCATTATAGGTAACTGTAGGGCAAATATAAAAAAAACTATCTAATTAATCTCCCTTCCAGTCCCTTCAAGTCTGATTACGAAACGCGTGCACACAAATCGTACCAAAATAAAAACAATCTAAAAATAAAATAATAACAGTTTGCAGATAAACATTTTCAAAAAATCTTGATTTTTTCTTCAAACTATTTAAAAATTATGATGTTCAAATTCTGGCTGTATCTTGAAAATAAAAACCTTAGATAACATTGGCACAAATCATAGCATTTAAATTTTTCAGAAAAGATTATCGGGGGCGGCCGAAACAGTCATTTATTTAAATACTTTAAGTTTCAACTTCGTACGAATGGGGTAAAAATTTACAGCCAATACAAAAAAAAAGACTCTTGTTATTATACTAATTAGTCACATTACTAATTAGTAAAACAAAAAAATAAAAAAAATAAAAAACGTTTAATCATAAAATGAAAAATATAAAATCAAGCTTTAAGGCCTTCCAAAGGACTGTCCCTTACAGAGGGCGGTCAAAAAGATGTTCTTAAAATCTGCATATGTTTCAATGTGACTAACTGGCAATGAAAATTCTCTTGAACATGCGTGTACGTAGGGGTAGCAAATTGTATGTTCTGGATATCTTGAGTAGCAGTCATAGTCGAATTTTAAGGGTATTGATAACGGTTCACCGAAGAGTGGCCTATGTTTTTGGCCCGTTAACCACCCTAAGATTCCTTTGATTGATAGATCAGGTACAATAACATTATGGTTTGATGATTCATTGGTGTTTTCGTCGTCGAGCTCGGCTGAAGCTGCTACCTCAAGATTATCTGGTAAAGAAATTTTTTGGTCTTCTATTTCACAAAAGAAATCTTGGAAGAAATCTAAGACATCCTGTTGAAACTTCCTTCTGTTGGTACCAATAGAATCAAATTGGGGACGAATAATTGACAATAAATAGTTGAAGTCCATTTCTTGGTGTTCTGACGGCACGAATAGTGATTTCATACAGGATTTATGAAGTTTGAGTTCATTCATAAGGCCAAACAATTCAAGACCTTTTGAGATTTCTGACAAGTAGGTTTTTCGGCGTGAAATTATACTTATCATGATCGTTTGTAAAATAGCATCAATGTTCTCCATATTAATCAATCCTGTGTATCCATTTTCTATAATTATGTCGGAAGCAACTGTAGGATCATTTCTGATTGTTTGAAAAATTAATTTGTCACCTTCAGTGAAGTGATTTGAATTCAATTTGTTTATGTTTATCGTATCATCAACAAGCAAATCATAAACACTCTCATGAAAAAATGTAGGAGGGGGGCCACCTTCCAACAAAGAAACAGCAATCATTTGACCAATAAAAAGAAAATTACAATTTTGAACGTCCAACATACTTTCTTTCGGTGCTCCATCAGGAAAGAAATCTGTACCAATTTTGGCCATCAACGTAGTTAAGAATTCTCTTGTGACAGCCCCTGCATCAATACCATTTTCCCCAATATATGTCACCATCAAACGGTTTGTAGGGCTCTGCTTTTTTTGTCGTGACCACACTGAAATCGCGCGATTCAGAGAAAAATTTCTCTGCAAGGTCAAAAAAAATTGCTCATCATAATTAACATTTTTGGATAAATTGTTCAAAATATTGGCTTGATTGTCCTCTTCTACTTGGACAGGGGGGACATTTAAGATTGGTTCTCCGTGCAGCACAGGGGAACTGTCTGGGTGTGAACTTGCCGATTGCAACGAAGTATGGCCTGAGGTTGATCTGGATTGTTGTGCAGAAGTACTGTCTGGGTGTGAATCTGGCAATGACAAAGCGGTATGGTCTGAGGGTGTTCTCGCTTGTTGTACAGAAGTACTGTCTGGGTGTGAATCTGTCGATGGCAAAGAGGTATGTTGTGAGTCTGTTGAGTGCAAAGAGGATTGAAATGAGGATGACCCAGCTTGTTGGTCGACGGCATCATTAGAAAACGGATGGACAGTCTGTATGGGTGTAAACAGATAACCATCTAGATTTGAAAAATCTGGTTCTTCATCATAGTAAGGAAAGTCAGATTTTGTTCTCTTACTTGGCGGACACTGGTCATTTTTGTCTTCGTCATTCGTTTCGTCTTTTTCATGGTTCTTTGACATCAAACTTTTTTCAATGTGTTCGAGTGTTAATTTATCTGTATCAGATAAAAGGCAAAGATTCATATCTTTGTATTCTATTCCACTGTCCTCCCTGTACTTTGACAATATAAAATCTGTAGTCGTTCCTGGTATAAAATAGGCAATGACTCCGGTTTCGTAAGCTAGGTGATACAGTTCCTCGGAGTCCAAGGTTCCAGGAAAATAATCCTCTATTCTCTTTTTCGCAAGTTTCAATGTTTGATCATAAGTCGATTCTGGAGATAGCTTAAGACTAATTCTTTTTTTGTGTATTTTTTTCAAAATACCACCTTTATGCCATGCTAGGACACCAACAAAGATTCCAACATCATCCGTTTTTTTCTTTCCTTTCCCTGATTTTGTAACTCGCTGAAACCAAGCTGAAGATTTCGATTTGGCGAATTCCTTATAAGTGAGCACGTTTCCTAAAAGAAAAAGAAAACAATAAAGTAAAATAAAAAACACAGTCATTCATCTGCATTTGATAAAACCTTCAACGCAGAGTATTTTGGATCATGGTGTCCCTCAGGTTTTCAGGTTCCCCCATCTGAGGACTAAAACTACCTATTTGGTCTTCTCCCCCACCTACCCATTTCCCGGGGTTCCCCATTAGGACCATAATAACCTAACAAAAATAACAATTTCCTGCAATGACCACACGAATGCTAGAAAAATAGACACATTTTTAATCATCTATTTATTATACCTAATTTTTGCTCTTTCTACCCCCACTTTCCATAAAGTTTTCTGAAATCCCCCATTTTTTCAAGGTGAAAATATTCACTTCCCTCCAGGACAAAAGTTGATTCACTCTATCTTCCTTAAAGAATAGGTTTGCCGCCAAAAGATATTTTCTCCAGCGCAAGAGTGCGACAATTTAAATAAAATACAGAATCCCCATTATGAAAAATCTGCATCACTTTTTTTTATCTTCACGTCACATCTGGACAGGATTTGTGAGTCGAACTGCGTCCGTAAAGCCCTTCACACACAATTTCACTCAAATACCATAGTAAATGTCTTANTTTTTGCTCACTTTGGGCATGATAAGTGACGTCATCAAAAAAATTTTTTGTCAAAAGTTACCTTACGTCACAAGGATCTTGTGTGCCGAATTTCATCCAAAAAGACCCACTAGATCAAGGGGTGGTACAGGAAAAGCCCCCCCCCCCTAGTTCTGAACCGCCCCTAAAAGCCTAGGTTGAATAGGGTTAAGCAAATTTTAATTTTTATGTGTTTCTGCCTTCCCTTGTTTTGCCTAGCTTTTTGCACTAAATAACCTATTGTACGAATAAAATAAGATTTAAGTTACTTAAAACTTACTACATAGTCTGGCAGAATTAAGATTCGACCTTGAAAAAATTTCCGCACTAACTTTAACATACTTTAGAGCCTCACAGTGAGGCCCATGGGGAAAATATTTGGTGAAAAACAACTTTTAAGGCCCATTTTCGCTATAAAACCCTTTAAAAGCGCTTCGCTAGCAATGGTAGTTGCCTTTTTTTAAAACAATCAATAAACGCCCCTGTCTCTAAAATGTGGGGAGGGGATTTCCCAATTTTATTTCTAAAAACCACAATGATTAGACAGTGCCATCGAAAGCCCTTGGGCGAAAGCACGTGGAGATTGCGCTGACTTTGAAATACTTTGAATAGCTTAGGTTTGTAGCGTTGCTGATAACCAGTAGAGTGCTCAGAAAGTTATCAATTTTAGGGCAAAAAAGTACACTTAAGGCTTGATTTTACCAAAAGCTTTTCCCAAGGGCCTCACTGTGAGGCTCTGAGTATGTTAATATGCATAAAATTCTGCTTCTAACGGTACCAAGAAAGTTAGTGCGGAATTTTTTCAAGGTTCACCCATGTTTTATCACATTTCAGCCTAGCCTGGAGATCCATGCTATGATTTCTTATTCTATATACTGATGGCGAAATATATAGCATGGTACGGGCTGACAGTTTGAATTTCCCATATCCTAATAACGGTTGAAAACACAGCCAATCTAATCCTGTTATTGTTTCACTGGTCACACTTTTTTAAAGAAAGCGCAACTTCCGAAATTTGGTTTTTATTTTAGTAAGTGAGGACAGCGTTAAATTCGAATTTCCCACTGTAATTTTTTTTAGGCCAAAATCGGACTCACAGCTCTGACCCGTCAAGTATTCATCAGATTTAAAAGAAATAAGCAGACGGGTTCCTGTCTAATTTCAGCCAGACTAATATTTCAGGAAAACATCAAAGAGAACCTAATTTTGGGTTTTAGGCGGGGGAGAGGGTTAAGCTTACTTTAAATTTCTATTCTTAATGACAGAAGCATTTTTTGTCAAAGCACAAAATTATCAAATTAGGAAAATGCTTTCCAGCTTTTAGTAGCAATCAAGGTCAGTCGGCTGGCAGGAACATGTTATCCTATGTTATCTTGAATTTTAAGATTATGTTATGTTTCTACACTTTTAAAAACTCGATACCTTTTTTATCATGAACTTTGGCATGCTCTTTCTCCTGCACCCTTGGATATGTTGTAGGTCCTATGGAAATCAAAAAATCAGACAACAATTTAATAGAGTGATTACAAAATAAACAATAGTATTTAAATCCAAAAAATATTTATGTAACTCACGCACGGGTAAAAAACCCCCATTCGATACCGATTTCACTCAGAAACATTTAATTAACAAAAAAATTAGCTCAAAGATCTTAAATAAAAAAAAAATTTGAAAAATTATTTTGCCATGGACATAAGTTTTCCAAAATGAACTAAAAAAACCAGTATATTTCTGGCATTTTTTAAATTCACCTTTTTTGTTTTGAACTTCTGAACTTCTTCTGTCTTGAACTTCTGAACTGTCATCTTCCAACTTTAGACCTACGAAAAGAAAAAATCAGCATAAGCTATACAGGACAAAGACTGATAATAGTTCAACATACACAATCAAGGGTCCCTTGAAGATGGATTTTATGTTGCAAAGATAAGTACTTTTGAAAAAAATGGATCTAAGAAGATCAAAATATGGTAGGGTGTCAAAATGTCCTGAAAATACCACTCCTGAGCACTTTTCTGAAATGGGTTGGTGGTATGCAAAGAATTCTCAAAGCTTATTTAGTAAAACATGTGAAAACAAATGGAAAGTCACTATGCCAGTTTTGTGGGTTGTATATTTTAGGTAAGCTGCAGTTTTTACAAGCTCTTATTTGATTCGGTGGGTCATAAAGATGCAGTAAAACAATTTTGTTACTTTTTCTAAAGAACGCGCCATCTCTATTACCTCAGATAACCAATCAGTGAAGTAAAAACTTCAGTCCATATTTTTTGGTCTTTGTGTGTATGATTTTAAGGCATTCCCTATTTTTTGAATTATTTTATATGGTTGTAAAATCGAGAGTTAGGGTTCATAAAACATCAGTCATGATTTCGGCTGCAATGACATGGTTACGAAACCGATTTTTGTCAATCATACTGATCATAGTTCGCACCCCCCCCCTTTATAAGGGGGGGGGGTAACAATGTTAACTACAAATCTCTGAAAGGGGGGGGGGTAAGAGAATTTTTTGTAGAAAGGGGGAAATTTTCAGAAAGGGGAAGGTTCATCTAGAAAGGGGGGGGGTTGGGATGTCAATTATGATTTTTTGTGTTTTCCCAAAAATAGAAGTTTGATTTTTGATTTAAAATGCAATCCAATGTCTTCTTTCTTTATTGTTTAGTATGTTCGAAACATTCGATTCAAAATGATTTTTTATTTTAAAGTTTTATTTGTTCTTGCTTTTTCACCGGTATAATCATGGTAGGATTTGAAAAATTTGAAAGGGGTAGCATCAAATTTTAAAATAGGGGAGAACCTAGGGTAGGGGTAGTGACCCCCTTTCAAACTATGTCAATAAGAAAGGGTTGAAGGTGAATGCAAAGAATTATCGAGACCATCTCAAAATGAGGCTTTTTCCATAGTGTATCCACGGCAAAATTGGATCTTCATTCAGGATGGCGCATCCTCCCAAACTAGCAATCTAATCCAAGGATTCTTAAAAGAAACCATCCCCAGGTGCTTTGTAAATAAAAACGAATGGCCACCCAAGTCTCCTGATTCAAACTCACTGGACTATTTCTTTTGGGATCGAGTTAAGGCAGGAGTCTACAAAGGTCGTTTAAACAACCCATTCATATCAGAAGAAGAGATGATTCGGAAAGTAAAGTCAGTATGGAATAAGTGTGTGTCTGATCTTACTCTGATTCGCAAGGCTATGAAACAGTTCACGAGCTGCCTTCAAACTGTCCAGCAGTGCAATGGATCTTCATTAAAAAAACATTTTAGCTAATCTTCAAATATTTTATTGCTTTTTCGACGTTTTGATTTCATTTCTAGTTTGTTTATGATTGTCAAATAGGAAAGAAAAAATCTGACTTTTTTGACATCAGTTTTTTGGTCTGTGAACAAGAGAAAAATGAACATCATCTACAAAAAAATCTATCATTGAAATTGTATTTGGTCAATCTACCTGAAATTTTGAGAAATGATTGGAAACAGCCTCTTCTGAGCCTGTACTAAATTTGAAAAAGGCCCGTTAACTATTATTGTAATATTATTGTTAACTAAATTTGTACCTTAAACTTGGAAAAATAGGGGCGTCTTTTAAAGCACACCCAGTATATCCTAGTTATCGCATGTCTTTTTCATTTGATGACTAATTTCTTGTCAACCCAAAAAAATATTTTCAGTTCTATCCATTTTTTGTTTTGTTTTGTTTTCATTGCCCCGTTGCTTCTGTATTCTTTTGTCTTTTTAAATTTTAAAACTTTTCGAACAAAAAGCATTTGAAAATGATTTTGGAAAACCAGATTGTATATAATACAAATTTGGTTTTCAGGACTGACGAGTTGCTTTTAGAAATTCAATGCAGGGACTCCTGACCAATGAAGTATAAGCCCGAAGGGCTAGAAGTCAATCTCTTTGGTAGGATTTGAAGCCAACAAATCCTACCAAAGTTGCTAGGCCTTGAGCGGCTCAACTGTTTTTTACACAAATGACAGATTGAAACTTAAATTTACCGCTAAATTTCGAAAAAAATATCAATCGCAAACAAAGGAATTGCTAGATTCAATCTGTTGTCAAAAAGACAGACCTGGTGGGGACTCTACAAATCAAACTACTTACTTGTTCCACATCCACCACAAAAATTTGCCTTCTCGCCACAATCAATGCCAAAGTTGAAGCAAAAAACCATTGTATTATTATTTTTTTAAACTGCTTGAAAGTCAAAAGGTTAGTGAAGATTTCCCAAAAGTTGTTTGGTTCTGAATTAAAATTTTCCCTTCACATTGGCTGTTAACAATACAATTTTGTCGCATATAGGACAAATTTTTAGCTGTAAAACCTGTGGAAAAAATTAAAAACAGGAAAATAGCTAGTAAAGTGTGATGAAACTATTCTTTTCTTGAAACCTGACCCCTAGAGGTCAAAAACGCCAAAAGAAATTTAAAATTTTTGAATCAATTTCATGCAAATCACCCAGAAGTGCTACTGTAGTACTAGTAGTAATAATGCATATCTCACAACTAACATGCTGTCGGCAGTAAAACAGCAAAATGACTTGGTAAAAAATTCTCTCACAAAAAAAATCATCCAGAAAATTACCGTAAGTTGGTCTCATGTCGACATCCCTTTTCTAATTTCAACACCCTTCTTTAGAGAAATGAACAACAGCAAGTCAAGTTTGGAATCGCTGATTAAAACTAATCCACCAGAGAGGAAAGAATCTTAGTCTATCAACGATTCCGACCTTTTTATTATCCCTATCTGTCTGTGTGTAGAAGGGTGTCGAAATTAGGAGACCGATGTCGATATTAGACCAACTTACGGTAAGTCCCATGAGTGACCTTAAAATTTAGCAGATTTTCTCAACTGCGAAATTCAATCACTGCAAGAATTACTTTAGACGTACTGCTGTATTGCTGTGTAAGAGTCATTTATTGGTGCGGGGATGATTCTTCTGAGGCACAAACAGCAAATGGGAATTTGAATTGCCAGGGCATGACTATGTTCAGGTGTTGAATCTAGCAAACATTTAAATAAATACGGAGACAAATGCCCCTTAATTTTGGTGTCTTTTACAAGATGATCTCAATCAAACGGAATCGACGATCGAACCAGTCGAACCAAATCCAACGCAATCGACCAATTGAAATTCGATTGTCGAACGCAATCGAATCTCAATCGAACGTCAAAATTCTGGGTAATATTCGATTGGTTCGATTGTTGTTCGCCTGGTTTGATCGTTGATTCCGTTCGATTGAGGTCGTCTGGCTTTATTCTTGCAGCTTCCCAACATCCAAGCTCTGAAACATCACAAGCCGAATGAAATTACTTTCGATTTCCCGTAGAAATTATGCGATGAACAATCCGGGGGTTAATGAATCGACGATCGAACGCAATCGAACGCAATCGAACATCAATCGAACGCAATTGAATATCAATCGAATCTGAAAATTGCGGTGATATTCGATTGCGTTCGACAATCGAATTTCAATCGGTCGATTGCGTTCGATTTGGTTTGACTGGTTCGATCGTTGATTCGTTAATTGAGATCGTCTGGCTTTTACCTTTGATTTCAAGCTGAAAATCTTTCAAAAGTGAGACTAAAGTGAGCTCACAAAAGCAAACCAAAAACAAGTGAAAAATGGTTTATAGTGTTCTTCCTTTGTCAAAAGTTGGAGAAAACATGCAGTTGGTATCATATCAGACATCATGATGATGATGACAAACCGCAAAATAGCAGTACACCCGCCACCCCTCTACTGCATAATATGGCTCAAAAGTTTACTAAGTGCGTTTGGCTAGGGATGACACAACCCTAATTTCTAATTACCTCTGGTCTGATGCCTGATTTAAGAGCCAGTTTTTTTAAGAGCGGGGCAGGTCCAATAGTTTGAAACTTAGATTTTTTTCATTTTTGGATATGTTGTTAAGTACAATGAACTGAGTAATATCCCAAAATATTTTGGTCTGAAAATCCATAATGGCGGATTTATGCCAATTTGAAGTTTTTGACATTTTTGGGCATTGCACTTAAAAAGTTTTTTGATATAGAACCATGCTTTCTCAAATCAAAATGATGAATTGATTTTGGGTGATTCTGAAACTATGGCCAGTAAACTATACAATTTTCCAAAAAAATCTAAATTTTCAAAATGGTAGCTGGGGTTATGACGTCACAAAAACACTACAAATTTGATTTTAGGGGTATTTTAGAGCTATCTGACCTGTCCCAGGGGAGTTTCTTACTGCTCAAAATAATATTTTCTGGTAGTTTAGTCCCTGGTCTATCCATTTGAAGTGATTGCAATAAAAAATTCCGGCCCTACTGGCCCCTAGAGGCCCGAAAAGCCAATAAGGTCTCAAAAAAGTACCAACTTTAGCCCAATTTTCCTAGAAATCCCAACATTGTCTGACCTCCAACTCTTCTCTTCCTGAAAGACAACCGCCTGGTCTCTTGGGATCAAAAGAGAAACCTATGTGACCTCCTACCATTAATTTTTTATCTTGATTTAAAAATTTTCTTAACATCGCTTGAAAAATGACTAAAATTTGGGATATTTTGGCCCATTGGCAAACTTCAAAGGGGTCTAGGTCACTGAATTTGTTATAATATAAGGGCTATGATGAATCTTTTCTATAAAAACAATGAAACTAGGTGAAAAAAGTTGTCAAATGTGCTTTTTTGGGCCAAAAAGGCTTTTTTTCAATTTTTTGACAAGAGCTGAGGTCATTCTATTGCAGCCAGTAATTGGCAGTTAGAAAGTAAATTTTATCTGAAAATCATGATTCCTCATCACATTCCAGAAAGGTTTCTAGGAAAATCAAATAAGGTACTCTTCGAAAGCTTATAGAGGCTGAATTTTCACTCAAAGGCGGCTTCAAACTCCCCTGACCCCCTTAATTTTGTAAAATTGACTTAAAAGTACATTTTTGGCTGAAATTTTTGCCCAAAATGAGTACCCATTGCTACTTGATTCTTGATTTTGTGAAAGCATCCTATAGATAGTTCAAGAATTTATCAGAAGTTGGAACCTTTTCTTTTCTTTTAAAGATTAGGGCTAGCTCAAAGTCAGTTTTAACTCTAAAATCCTAAAAATCTTGACAATGTTGCTCAAAACAACAATTTTTGCTCAAGATTGAACAGAAAATGAGCCCACTCAGATAATAAAATCTTGGTTTTTGGAAAGTTTCATGGGGATAGTACAAACGTTCATCAAGATCTTTACCTCCTGATCTACCATTTAAGGATCAAGTCTGTCAAAATGTGCTTCTAAACTCTCAAATCTTCAAAGGTGAACTTTACCAACCCCATAAAACAATTTTGCTATCAGCCTATTTGCTTTTAAATGCAGTTAATGAGCCCAAAGTTCAAATTATCCAAAGAGAAGGAAAGGTTTAGGAATATTTTGTACTTTTGGACTTATCTCTAAGTATTTAAGGGCAGAAAGATTGATGGCAAAATTGTTTTATGGGGTTGGTAAAGTTCAACTTTGAAGATTTGAGAGTTTAGAAGCACATTTTGACAGACTTGATCCTTAAATGGTAGATCAGGAGGTAAAGATCTTGATGAATGTTTGTACTATCCCCATGAAACTTTCCAAAAACCAAGATTTTATTATCTGAGTGGGCTCATTTTCTGTTCAATCTTGAGCAAAAATTGTTGTTTTGAGCAACATTGTCAAGATTTTTAGGATTTAGAGTTAAAACTGACTTTGAGCTAGCCCTAATCTTTAAAAGAAAAGAAAAGGTTCCAACTTCTGATAAATTCTTGAACTATCTATAGGATGCTTTCACAAAATCAAGAATCAAGTAGCAATGGGTACTCATTTTGGGCAAAAATTTCAGCCAAAAATGTACTTTTAAGTCAATTTTACAAAATTAAGGGGGTCAGGGGAGTTTGAAGCCGCCTTTGAGTGAAAATTCAGCCTCTATAAGCTTTCGAAGAGTACCATATTTGATTTTCCTAGAAACCTTTCTGGAATGTGATGAGGAATCATGATTTTCAGATAAAATTTACTTTCTAACTGCCAATTACTGGCTGCAATAGAATGACCTCAGCTCTAGTCAAAAAATTGAAAAAAAAGCCTTTTTGGCCCAAAAAAGCACATTTGACAACTTTTTTCACCTAGTTTCATTGTTTTTATAGAAAAGATTCATCATAGCCCTTATATTATAACAAATTCAGTGACCTAGACCCCTTTGAAGTTTGCCAATGGGCCAAAACATCCCAAATTTTAGTCATTTTTCAAGCGATGTTAAGAAAATTTTTAAATCAAGATAAAAAATTAATGGTAGGAGGTCACATAGGTTTCTCTTTTGATCCTAAGAGACCAGGCGGTTGTCTTTCAGGAAGAGAAGAGTTGGAGGTCAGACAATGTTGGGATTTCTAGGAAAATTGGGCTAAAGTTGGTACTTTTTTGAGACCTTATTGGCTTTTCGGGCCTCTAGGGGCCAGTAGGGCCGGAATTTTTTATTGCAATCACTTCAAATGGATAGACCAGGGACTAAACTACCAGAAAATATTATTTTGAGCAGTAAGAAACTCCCCTGGGACAGGTCAGATAGCTCTAAAATACCCCTAAAATCAAATTTGTAGTGTTTTTGTGACGTCATAACCCCAGCTACCATTTTGAAAATTTAGATTTTTTTGGAAAATTGTATAGTTTACTGGCCATAGTTTCGGAATCACCCAAAATCAATTCCTCATTTTGATTTGAGAAAGCATGGTTCTATATCAAAAAACTTTTAAAGTGCAATGCCCAAAAATGTCAAAAACTTCAAATTGGCATAAATCCGCCATTATGGATTTTCAGACCAAAATATTTTGGGATTTTACTCAGTTCATTGTACTTAACAACATATCCAAAAATGAAAAAAATCTAAGTTTCAAACTATTGGAACTGCCCCAAACTGCCCCATTCTTAAAAAAACTGGCTCTTAAGGCTATCTGGAATAAATATAATTCTGAATAGCTGACTTGAGAAGCTGAAAGACTGAGACTGACTGACTGGAAATTTGAAAAGCAGACAGAGTCAGTTACACAGTTGTCGGTTGTCAGTGATTGGCAAAAAAATACCCCTCATGCATATCGCTCTGATTAGCAGCTTCGTATCGAACCTTTCTAGAAAACAGCAACACAGTACAACATCAACGACTTTGGTGACTTTTCACCTTTCAATATTCAATCTGCATACTATGGTGGGTTTTTGGTAGCAAAATTCGCTAGCTTTATTTTCGTTCGATAAATACAAATTTCTTTCGATAAACAAAACAAACATTCGGTAAAATTTAAATCTTCGTTCGGTAAATTCAAATTTCGTTCGGTAAATTCAAATTTCATTCGTTAAACTCAACTTTCGCTCGATAAATTCAAAATTTTTGTGCGATAAATTTAAATTTTGTTCGGTAAATTCACCCTACATATCTGGTCTTGGAAAACATCATTTTCTCATTTCTGGTCCTGAAAATAATCATTTTTACAAGTCTGGTCAGCATTGCATTCCATTCCCAAATGGAAGTCAATCGAAACCAATCTTTGACCAAAATTTCCCCCTGTATATATACCTGACACACACTCAGGCATTATACCCCAAAAAAAAGCAGAGTTGATTGGAATTCCTAACGAAAAGAGGAGTTCAGTTTGTGCACCAAGGAGATCTTGACTAACAGAATACTTATGGCACAAATTTCCTGCACATGAGAATGAATAAAAAAAAGATACGTTATTTACAAACCAGGCAAGAGGAGCAGGTTGAGTATAAGAAAGGACTGCATCACCACCACCACTACTGTCAGTCGCATGTGTTGATTGTTGATGTGATTCTACTGACCAGACTGACCAACTTGTCGTGTATTTCAAAGACCCATGATGTGTAATTTTAAAGACCAGAAAAAGCTAAAATTTAGAATTTGTGATCAATGGCAAATAATTCAAATGAAATAATGAAAACGGAATTGAAATTTACCAAATGAAATTTAACTGTGGCGAACAAAAAATTTGAATTTACCGAACAAAAAATTTGAATTTACCGCACAAAAATTTTGAATTTACCGAACGAAATTTGAATTTACCGAACGAAATTTGCATTTATCCATCGAAAATAAAGCTAGCGAATTTTGCTACCAAAAACCCACCATACCGTACATAGTCGATATATTCGCTCTCCGAAAACAAAGTAGATACTTTCATTTCGAAATTTTTCCTAAATATTGATATATTTTTTTTTTTACATGAATATTTTTTTTTTTTTTTACATAATTTTTTTTTTTACATGAATTTTTTTTTTTTTTACATATTTTTTTTTTTACATGAAATTTTTTTTTTTTTTTACATAACTTTTTTTTTTAATTTTTTCCGCAACGGCGCTCCATATGAAACTACAAACTCCCGCAATAGCCTATCACATAAAACTAGGTCACAGTGTGGATCTAAACCACACTGAAACGACCGCCTTCCATCCACGCATCACGCTCGCGAAAGAGCGCGCGCACACTATTAACGCCTACATGTCATCTCCAGTACATTTTAGATTATTCATTGAAAACAGATTACAATATAGTCATTTTTCATGTCTCGATTATTCAATTCCTAATAAAAGACATTCAGGGAAAAAAAAGAGAAACACCTGGGTAATCTAGTTAAAAAAACCGAAAGTAAATGGCAGACAAAGTAATGAGCCAAGGCAAAACGAGATTAGCTTACCACTATGAAAGAAACCGCCTCCGGCGGTCGAAAATATTATTCATTTGCTCCCGACTGACTGAAATCGAAAGCAACTGGAATATCCGAGTTTTTTTTTCCGAGTTTTTTTCCGAGTTATTTTGCGTGTGACGTCATTATGACTTCACAAACAGTGTTTAGTGTTAAATGGGTAAAAAAAGCAGAGATTTGGGAGATTCCAGTGACATTAATTTATGAAGTTTAATTAACTAGTTATTCTTGAGGTATTCATTTTTTTTTGTTCTATGACGTCATCACAAATGGCCTAAGCTAAACTAAAATACAGGCTTGCTTCGCTTTTATTTTTTAGCTAAAGCCCAAAATCTCAAAATTTAAAGAGGCCCCCCCCCAGTCGACCCTCAATTCACGTATTCACGTGCAAATTTTTGCCAATTCACGTATTCACGCGCGAAAAAAACCATTTTCACGTTCACGCGGTAATTTTGCTTTTAATTCTTTTGTTAAACGATTGTGAACTTATTGGGCTAAATATGACCTTTTATGGCCTCTTTTAAAGCTGTTTGACCTATTCTTATACCAACAACTTTCATCAAAATGAAGTTTTCTGCAGTTTTGTGATTTTATTCTCGATAGCGTCGACCCTTTAGGGAAATGTTTAAGGTCTGTCACGCCAAAGTTACAAAGAACTACCTCTCTGGCGTACAGTGATATAGACCCTGTCTGAATTTACTTGTTAAGGGTGGCAAATGCAATGTTAAGGTATAGCTTTAAGGATATCCCTCCGATTTTTTTCGTCGCAGACCCGTATCAAAATCTATTAAGGATAAATTTTAAATCGAGGCTTGGCCTAAAATCATGGACTGGAAAGTCTCAGGCTTCAAAGAGGTGGTGCAACTAAAGGTCGTCTAGTTTGACCTCCGTCTCCTAGAAGGAAATTTTTGGAAAAGAAGAATGACAATTTTTTCTTCTTTTATTCCTGAGAAAACGGTCTTAACACGCTATTGTTACCCAAGTATGCCTTCTTGGTCACACAATTCATTCAAAATCTTTCATTATATTCAACACTGACCATTTACTGGCAAAACCTGGTACGGAGAGCGAGGTAGCTGCCCTACACGGTGCAGCGTCACAAGAGTTTCTTCTGAATGTTCGATGATGCATTTATACAAGATTTATTAGAACTACCTATTTATGTAAATCATTAAAAGAGCAAATACCGTTCCCTGTCTCCAAGTTAATGCGGTATCATTTTGTGTACACATTTAGTAAACAATATAAGTGACTACAGAAAGACAACCATCATTAGCGTCGACCGAGAAAATTTTTTCTAAGACTCTTTCGTTTTGGCTCAAAACACTATCGTTGGATGCAGTATTTGCATCACAAAAGTTGTCATTAAATGTTACTACAAAATGCGTCCTCAGAAAAATAAGGAAAAATATTTGTTTATCTTTAAATTTTATAAAGTTTTGATTATTTTGAATAACTTTACAATAACATTACGTCAGTATGATATCCAAGATTATATGCGAGCGAAGCGAGCAAGAAAATTTTTAGATTTAGGTTTTAGTTTTGCTCTAGACAATAATTCGCTTTTCACGTTCACGCTCAAAATCTCGATTCACGAATTCACGCTGGAAAATTTTTATTTTCACGTTCACGTTGATATCTCAATTCACGTATTCACGCGCCGAAAAAGTCCAATTCACGTATTCACGACAGAAAAAAGGGTCATTCACGTGTCACGCAAGCCCCTGGGGGAGCCCCTTTAAAGTAACAGTGATTTTCATTTTCTACATAATACGCTTCTTTTGATGTATGTGATTCATCATACTAAGAGAGGGGTGGAGCTTCTTCCGAAAAATTACAGAAAATTTGGTTTGGATATGCATTAATTTAGCTAAGGATAGTGCGTCTGTTAAAAGTCAACAAGTGTCAGTGAAGCAGCTGAGACCAATACTTTTTCAATCCAATCCAGTGTTTGTATGAAATTAGGGGGCGTGCTACACTCTTTATGTGGACGGGAAATGAGTGCCTTCGAATCTCCT
>NW_027103253.1:0-5141 GCF_902728285.1 Clytia hemisphaerica | reverse complement strand
GTCGGCAGGGTCCCTCTTCTGGATATGGAGTGTGCACTTACTTGGGTTGATGTGTGTGTGTCATGCCGTGTGTTCTATTTATCGAGTAGGGCAAGTGAAACAAGTACTGCAATCAAAAATTATACCAAAAGAATAAAACCAGGTGAAGCTAAATAAAGGTGAAAGCCAGCCAGAAAGCAGTGCAATTTACAATACTCTTTTCGCGATAACAGTCAGTCTACCATCTTCATTTGAGGAAGGATTACGTCATTTTCTATTCGTTCAATTTTGCTTATGTTTAAATGTGTTACATCTAAATTCAGTAACTAACTTAGATGTAACACATCTAAAGCCACACGGAACGTGTTTTGATATATTACATTTAAATCATTTCCGAGTCTGGGCTGGTCGAACCGGGTTCTGGGCCTACTTTTTGAAAATTTGTGTTTTTTCTTTTTGATACTGGTATTTTGTTGTTTGTCTTGTTCTTGTCTGTTGTTTAACCCTTTTTTGTTTCTTTGTATTTGTGTGTGAGTTTTTGTTTATTTTTCTAAGATTGTTAGTTTGTTTGGACTGCGGGTCGGTTCAGGGTTATGGAATCAGGGCAAGGCTGAGTGTTGGACGTCCTTAAAACATGTTTAAAGTCGCTGCACCTGTCGCAAGTCGGGGACTCCAGGTTGCATTGGTTGGTTTTTGAGTGGTATTTGGTGTTTGTGTTTTTCTGCTTGGCTTTTTAAACTTTATGTCTATCGTTTGTTGGTTCTTTTTCGCATAAAATTCTCATTTCTTGACAGAATGTTTGATTGGTTTGATTTAGGCGGCAATCACAAATATCTTCTTTTCGCGTCCTCGTTGGGTCTAAAAAGTGAGTCGGTCAGTCAGTCGGTCGTAAAAATTTTCGGGTCTCCATTTTTCAATCCATTTTTTGAGTGCATACTTGGAGGAAACTGCCAGCCAGCCATCAGCAGCCAACAGTCAGGAACACGTGCAAATTGGGATACCTGTCTTCTAGCTTGACAAATTACAATCACTTTGACTGCTGTACTGTGTCTAACCGAGGTGGAGCCAGAATCTATATCTCTGCAGGATTTGACTCAACGCCAAGAGACGATCTGGTCCTTTATCAAGAAAATGAGATTGAGTCAGTGGTCCGGGAGAGATTGTGTTTGAAAATGACAAAAACTTCATAGTTGCATGTATATACAAACATCCAAATGCTGACTCTGAAAATTTCCTTTCTCTCTACTCAAATCTTCTCGACAAAATAATTTCAGAAAATAAAAAAGCAATTATCATGGGAGATTTCAACTTTGATTTACTGATGGCTGATTCAAAACAGCCCACTGATGAGTTTCTCACTACAAATTTAACTCACTGTTTCATTCCAACCATTACCAGGCCTACCAGAATAACTCCTCATTCAAAAACTTTGATAGATAACATTTTTACGAACTTCATCACAGCAAAACCACAGGCATGCAATATCATATGCAGTATCTCGGACCATCTGCCTCAGTTACTTAAATTGGATCTGAAACCTTCTAAGTCTCTTCAAGTCAAATCGTCTAAGAGAGATTTCAGAAATTTCACCATAAACGATTTCTTGATGGATTTTCTCTCTATCGACTGGGCAACTACTCTTCATGGGAAATTTCCTTCTGACAAGCTCAATACTTTTATTACTAAAACCAATTCGGTTATAGATTCACATGCCCCTATAAAAACTACTTGGAAGAAGGCATGCATACCTAAAAAACCCTGGATCACAAAAGGTCTCCTCAAATCAATCTCTTCCAAAAACAAATTATATAAGAAATTTATGAAGGCAAAAGATCAAACCCTTAAAGCACTAAAGCATGACAAGTTCAAGAAACACGGAAATTTAATTGCTAAATTGCTGCGAGCTAGCAAAAACTTATATTATAAAACCTTTTTTTCTGAACATAGTAATGATCTCAAAAAAAAAGTGGAAGGCTGTAAATGAAATAATAGGTGTAAAATCATGCACAGATCCTTCCCCAAAACTTATTCTTCAAGACAATGTACATATAACAATGACAAAGACATGGCTGAAGTTTTCAACAATTTCTATGGGTCTATTGCAGAGAAAACAAAACAACAAATCTCTAGGACTGCTAAAACATTTTCAGATTATTTAGGTGTTCAGAAATTATACTCTATTTATCTCAACAGGATTACTCCTGAATCTGTTCTTAAGTTGATCAATGAACTCGACGGACTTAAAGCTTCAGGCCCATCCAGTATCCCAACTTCTTTCCTAAAGATGATAGCTCCTACAGCAAGAACTGTCCTTGCGCACATTTTTAATTTTTCTATCTATGAAGGAGTTTATCCAGACTGTTTGAAGAGAGCAACAGTCAAACCTCTACACAAAAAAGACTCTAAACTTGATGTTGGCAATTACAGGCCTATTTCTTTACTTTCTAATATAAATAAAATTTTTGAAAAACTTCTACATTTTAGACTTTCTCGCTTCTTTGAAGATAATAATATTTTTCCATCTAAACAATTCGGCTTTAGGAAAGGCCACAGTACTAATCATGCTGTAGTTGCTCTCACTGAACTGGTAAGAAAAACTTTGGACTCTGGACAGATTGCTGCAGGGGTTTTCATTGATTTAAAAAAAGCATTTGACACTGTTGATCACGATATCCTCCTTTGCAAACTTGAACACTATGGAATAAGAGGGCCTGCCCTAAATATTCTCAAATCATACCTATCAGGTCGAGAGCAACGTGTGGAAATCAGAAATACATCTTCAAAATACATACCGATAAGACATAGGGTGCCTCAGGGCTCTGTCTTGGGTCCTTTACTTTTTATAATGGGGCTATAATCTACATAAATGATCTCCAACTTTCTCTTGAAAATTCAACAGCCATTCACTTTGCAGACGATACGAGTCTGATCTGCTACGACGAATCCATTAAACAGCTTAACAGAAAAGTTAATCCCTGGTTAAGGGCAAACAAAATCAGCTTGAATACATCGAAAACTGAACTTTTTTTATTTCGATGGTCTAGAAATTCTTTCACAAAAAAACTTAATTTTAGACTTAGTGGACAGAAGCTGCTTCCCACAACAAAGGCTAAGTATCTAGGTATAATTCTTGATGAACACCTTTCATGGGACTATCAGGTTCAAGACCTAACTAAGAAACTTTCACGCACAGTAGGATTCCTGTCTAAACTGAGACACTTTGTTGATTTTAAAACCCTTATTTACTACGCACTGTTTGAGTCAAAGCTTTAAGAACCATTCACTTTAAGAAACCAAGACAATCTGCTCGTCCTCTGTTTATCAAATCTGCAATCCTACACATCAGTAAACTTCTTAAGGTGAAAAATTGCCTCCTTGCGTTTGACTTTGTCAACAAAACAATACCTAACTATTTTTGTCTTGATTTTCTTAGATTAACACCTAACCAGGAAGCAACACGTCAATCTTCTTTGCGTCTTGAACCCCCTACAACAACGACGGTAAGATATGGATCCCTTAGTGTAGCAACTCTAGTCACCAAGGACTGGAATGAACTCCACACTAAACTAAAAATCACAGACTTTAAATCAATTTCTAAGTCTACCTTTAAGTCACACCTACAACGTTATCTATTAACTAAACTTGCTGAATCTTGATTCTGGCCTATCACCCCCCCTCCCCTCCAATAAATAACCCATTTTCTCACTCCTTCCTTCTTCCTTTTCTCTTCATATCTTCGTCTTCTGTTACCTTGTCTCGTTCAGAAACAGAACAGTACCATCTCCCTTTATAGCTACCTCTGCATTTGTTTGCACTTGTGAATACTAAACCTTAGGTTACTCCGAGTCCACTGGTTCTCTGAACTATTCTTCGTGTGTTTCCCTTCCGTTTTCTCATTCACTGACTACTAAACTAATTAGGGAAATATTAGTTTACTTATTTTTATCAGCACATAGTATTATTAGTACATAACTTGAGCTAACATTTTATTTGCATCGTCAAAAGAGACATGTACATATTTTATGTCACCCTGTATATATTCAACAGTAAAGTATAAACCGGTAAATATATTTATCTATCTCTCCTACTTAGGAGAGTTGTATCCTAATTTGGAGATTTAGGTATCTTAAATAGGAGAGCAGATAGTTTGACCTGAATTTTTAAGGTTACTGCTTCGATCCGCGATTGGAAAACTATGCAAACCTTTTCTTCATCGAGATTTGCATCCTTAATAATCTGCCGTTCAGAGCCTAAAATTTGGCGAACACGAGCTAAAGATTTGTTTTCCTTTTTACGGCACAGCCCGCTACGGTCCGAATTTCAAAATGGTAGCCATATAGAAGGAAGGGGCCTGGTGATTTTCGGGCGAAAAAAGCTTTCGCGTATGCTAGTTAGCACATTTCGAGTGGTTTTGGGCTATAGTTTTGCATTCCGCCACCCAAACTTGATGAAATTCAGTACACAATCTCAATTGCTTATTATTTACATCTTGGATGTTTCTGGTTGATGAAAAATATAGGTTTTTTGGTTTTTAGTATCCTAATTAGGATGTTGATTGCTATTTTTTGTATCCAATTCAAGATACTCTCCTATGTAGGAGAGATTGCCGAAGGTATCCTAATTTGCACTTGTTCTTGACTGGCCAAAACAACCGCGTGTAATGGGTTGTTTAAAATTTTGACCTTTGAACACTGTGACCTCCGACCCCAAAATGGCGCATGTAATGATAAACAAAGTCAAAATGCTGCGAATGCGCTAGAAATCGCTCGCAAAAATCGGCAATAATAAAATTTTTGAACGAAGGAAAGGTCATTGACAGAAAAACTCCGGCTAATTTACCGACTCGCCGACTCAATTTTACTCAATTTTCGAGAGTCGGTCGGGCGACGCGAAACGAAGATATTTGTGATTGCTGCCTTATATATCTAGAAAAATTAAAAAAAATGGGGGAAAAACGTATAATTATAAAAATATTAGTCCCTTTTTATGTTTCATCTTTATTTTATTTAGTATTTTCAACACTTTCTCTCCTTGATGACAGATCTCTGATCTTCACCATATATAAGGTTAAGGTTCGCCATTTTCATTCAACTAAAAGATTCATTGATGATTTGTGTGCTATCAATGACGGTAACTTGTTTCAGTCTGTGTCTATATATTAA
>NW_027103252.1:0-3582 GCF_902728285.1 Clytia hemisphaerica | reverse complement strand
TTGTGCTAGGTTAACGGAAAGGTGTTTGTACGGCAAAAATCTATTAAATATTGTTTTCTAACAAAAGAATCACCTCAATTTCCAAAACTGTTTTTTAAATTAGAATTATGGTTTCATTACTCTTGAAAATTTAGGGATAATTAAGTATACCCAGATTCTCCAGTTTTGTACTTGATTTGAATACTAGGGAACCCTTGAAAAAGCTCAAATAAGGTGGGGCTAAAGATGATATTCCAAATATTTCAGGGGACCTGATGTACTTGGGGGCAGGGGACCTGAAATCTCTCTTATTATTTAACATGGGGGGGGGCTGAATACTTCATCTTGTTAATGGTTGGCTACATCAATTAACTCAAATTAAAGCTCATTAAGCTGAAAAGTTTTCGCCTGTGGCGCATTTTTATATAAACAGTACAAATAAGATGAGCAAAATATTTTTTGGCCCAAAACCGTGCGAAACACAGTTTAAGGGGTAGCGGGCTTGGTGGGCTCATTTGGAGTTTCTTTCCAGTTTCTTTTTACTTCCTATGGGTGTGACTTGCATGCAAAATTTTGTTGTTATTGTGCTAGGTTAACGGAAAGGTGTTTTGTACGGCAAAAATCTATTAAATATTGTTTTCTAACAAAAGAATCACCTCAATTTCCAAAACTGTTTTTTAAATTAGAATTATGGTCTAATTTTAAGGGCAAAAAAACAATTTCTTCTAAATATGAAAATTTTTTGATTTATACTGATTATGTCCGTGGTAAAAAAAACATGCCGTACGAAACACCAATTTTTAGACCCCTCTCTGATGATTTAACTGATTGGGAATAAAACAAGTGTTTATTGTTTTTTCCTCTCCATCCATACCCTTTTGTTTTAGAAAAAAGATTTTTGCGTTTCAAAAGTATTTTACGCTAGCTATCTAGCATCTAGTTGCTCTAACTTGGAAATTAATGATAAATGACTGTACATTCCTCGTTATTCAGCCAAATGAAAATGTTTTGAATTTTTTAATGCTGTTGCTATTTTACCCCGTCTATATGCATCCTAACAACAACCAAATGAAGTTTCCAAAAAAGTCCTTTTGTCTTGGCGATGGGATTTCCCTGTTTTGCACGGTTATCTAAAAAAGTAGGAAACAACCTAATTTTGACTGTAAGTTGTCTGCAGTGGCATTGCTTTGAGATTTCAAGTGTATAACAATCAAAATTGATTGAGTTTATTAAGTTTTTCTTTAAACAACAAATTTTACCAAAATCCTAAAGCCTGGATATCCAGGCTGTAAATTGATATTTTATGTTCTGATTTACAGCCTGGTCACCGCTCATTTGTCCTCACTTTGCTAAAGCCGTAAGGACTGACCTACATGGCGCAGAACATTTCTGAAACAAAAATAGGATAATTCTACTCCTACACTTGCTAGTAAAGATGCAGCTTTCTGTTACATGAAAACATGAAAAAGAAGAAAACAGAGGCAAGTTCATTTTCCTAGAAAACATGGTTGGTCAAACTTTATGGACTCTGATGTAATCTTTGGATGTTTTAAATGGTTTTAGATTTTGTAAGGCTACTTTTTTATTAATTTCTGTTTTGCTGCCCTTGGTTGGCTAGGAATGTTTTGGAAACATGGGTTTGCACTTTCATTCTCTAGGGAGACCAAGCTCTATAATTTTAGAACTTTGTATGTTGAGGTAAATTTTGTTTTTTCTAAAATTTTGAGCTTGGATATCCAGACTACCAAAGTAAATCCATGATTATTTTATCCTTGAAATCAATTTTACGTTAGTTTTCTAATTTGTTTAAACTGTACGAAACACTAAAATCAGTATAAACTCATTTCCGCTCAGCAGTATAAACTCATTGCCTCTGACTGAATAATTAATAAGCATTTGAAAACAATAAATTATATTGTTCTAAAATACCATTCAAAAGATGATTGTAATTTGAATCTTTGGGTGGTTTTATAAGAAAGTGTTACATACAGTCTTAAAAAAAAATCACCTTTTATCAAATTATCTCACTGAGAAGAAAAATATATCCTGAAAAGTTGTGATGTTGCCTTTGCAATGTCCATAAGGGTTGGCAAGATTTTCTAGCGTTTGTTTTTACAATTCAGTCTTGTCCAAGGAACTGTGCTATCTGAAAAAAAATTCAAATTGAATTAATTTACCCTGTATTTGAGCAATTTTTGAAAATATATCTGTCCCAGAGGTGTATTACATAGTTTTTGGGGGATTTTGGTATGGCTTCTATGTTAGTTTGCTCTTATTGGGTTTGATTTCGTAAAATTCCAGACAATTTTAAGAGTTTAAAACGTTTTGTACGGTTTAAAAAGCCTCAAGACGACCATCAAAGCCGGTATTTTTTCCCTGTTAGTGTTGATACTTGTGACCAGCAACTTCAGGGTTTTGGGAGAAAAATTAATTTTCAATTAATTCCAACATTTATTTTTCACTTTCATGACAATTTTTTTTGGCTCAATAAAAGTGACAAACGCCCATTTTTACCCAGACTAACGTTATGTTTGTAGGGAAAAATCTCCCTGCAGGAGAGTTACCAAGATTACTTAATCTTCTTTACGCCCACTTTTTCGCTGTCCTGACACAGTTACAAATGCGTAAACGACAAAACTGTTAAACCATTCAGGAGAAATTAAGATTGTAGGCTTCATTTCTAGAAGTAATATTTTTTATCAAAATCATTTTCTCCTCTAACATAATTACACGCGTCACAAACAGAAATGAGTCAAGTTTGGTGGACTTGAGGAGAACTGGAGAACATATCCGAATACAAACCATATAATTTGAACACTTCATTTGTGACCATTTTGTGTGGAGATAGAATATGGCACTGATTACAAACTTGACTCGCTGATAACAATACAGGCATCTTTACAGAGAGAGAAGAGAGAATTAAGAAGGGGAATAAGGTAAACAGCGCAAAATAATAAAAACTATCAAAAATTAAAAAGAGAAAAAATTACTAGAAAATATCTTATATGTGACTCCCAAAGCGATTTGGAGTACATTAAAATTGAGACCGGTCTTGGCGGGGTCGTGTTCCTGGTTAATTGTGCGACTAAAAGCTGAAAATAGCGGCCAGAAGACCGCACGTTTTTTTTTGTCCGTGTGGAAAAAACATTGACTAAAGCAGACGATGGTGTGATCCCTGCCATTTGTTTATGTTTCTTTTGGTTGCCGTAAGAATTTCAGCCTCGAGTTCAAACAAGTAAAACAACAACAACAAAATGGCCGCACCATGACCGCACTAAATACCACTCTTATTCTAATGGTGCTCTTTAGTGGCCGATCATGTGCGTTTGAATGGAATTTTTAGGAAAGATCTTTGGATAATTTCTGGTCGATACAAAGGTATTATTTTACTGCAGGGTAATCGTGTTGCCACTTTTTTGCTGTACATTTTATCAATCTGTCTGCACCAAGACTGGTCTCATTTTTAATGTACTCCAAATTGCTTGGGGTCACATATTATTTTCAAGGAGTGAATACAGCTTGAATTGGGGGTAAATAAAACAGCGTGGTTGGATAATAAAAAATCATGCGAGATCACAAATTTTAAGATGGTGGGAATTCAGA
>NW_027103251.1:21969-27731 GCF_902728285.1 Clytia hemisphaerica | reverse complement strand
TGCGATTTTAAAAGCCAATTTTTGGCCCGCACATACCGTCAGCCGCAAACCCAGTGCCCCCCCCCCCACCCCCCCCGGGGACAATCAAGACTTTTCCACTAGGGGCTAAAAAATTTGGGCCAAAATGTCTGCTTTTTTAATTCTGTTTTCAAGCCTTATTATTCTGTCGAAAGTTTTGTGACTTTGCTTATAATTTGACATTAACTGTGTATCAGGAAAGTTATGATTAAGAATGTTATTGCTATGTCAAATGCACCGATTGAAACATACATTTGATTCCTTCTTTTGTCGTGGGCCAGATTATGATCACAGTCATGACAACAGTTTGTGCTCAAAATGTCTAATATATTGCCTAAAACCCGCGAAATTAAGTTCCGCAAATTTTCTGAAAATCGCCAATCCGCGAATTTAAATTCCGCAAAATTTTACAAATTTGTGAAACCACAAATTAAATACCGCGAAAATTTTTGAAAAAAGGCGACCGCGAAATTTTTCATAATTTTTAATAACATTTCTTTGAAATACGTGTATAGTTTGGAGTTTTCATAACATTCACTGTCAATGTCAGCCTCAGGTTCCTTATAAAGGTGTTTCTTATAAAAAACAACGTGTAGTCAAATAAAAAAAATCAAAATTTCAGTGATCCGCGAAATTTAATCCCCCAAAAATTTTTTAATACCGATGAACTGCAAAATAAATTCCCGCAATTTTTTAGAAATCGTAACTGCGAAATTAAATTCCCGCGAAAAAAAAACAATTTGACCAACCGCGAAATTAAGTTCCCCGAAAATTTCTTCCCTTAAGGTAACTTTCACTGCCAACGTTAAAAATAATAGATAACCAACTACCTCTAGAAGGCACTTCTCCAAGAGAACAACGATTGTTTCCATGAAATGAGCACTCCTTTAAATAGCTCGTGTGCATTGCGTGTATGCTTTTCGCTAGATTTGACACACTTTTGACATCCACTGAATTGATAGAAAATTTGAATTGCTATTTACTGCAAATTTTAGAATTTTTTTCAAAGATAAGGTACCAATCTTTAGACAAATTGACTACGGATCGGCCTGATACCACTTAATCTTCAATCTGGATAAATAAACGCTCATAAAATGATGTTATCTGAAAAATATATGTGTGATTTGAAGTGCGTATCTCACAAATGAAAAGTGCATGAAGGTTGCCTGATACAAAATAAAAAGATGAATGTTTATAGAACAATATATCTAATTAAAAAAATTCCTTCTGTGAGGCTGCCTATAGGAAAATACAACTTTTTCTAACCCAAATTTTGGAAAAAATATACATCACGTGATCGATTCTTCCAGTGGAACGTGCAAACGAAGTACGTTTTTATTTAATTGCATTTTACGATGCAAAATGCCATTAATATTTTTACAACCGTAACAGGATGTTTTTTGAGAATCAAGGCAAGTTGGTTATCTATTATTTTTACATCGTTGCACTGACTTAGGTTAGTTTAACCAACCTTGACCCCAAAAATGGACTGATTGATAATTGAATTTCACTGAGTTCTTCTTCTTCTACAACATTGACTTAACTGGCAAGTGAAAACGTAAATTAGAAAAAGGTGAACCTGGTGATGGAACTGAGGTGGTAAACCAGCTAAATCGAGGTGAACCCAGAACCCAACTTCTGCAGAACTTACTTTGAAATGTTCTTTGTGCATTTTGAACGTTGAAAAGTTTTATTGTCAACATACTTGAAAATTTTCTTAACTTTTGCCATCAATATTTGAACCTTTTGCGTTCTTTTAAACCACATGTAGTTAATTCCTGTTACAAAAAATGGTGAATGAATCTGTAGGGGTGGTACAGTCACTTTCGGTCGGGGTTTTGGATGGCAAAATATGTTGTTCTTTGATTAGTTAGGGTTCGTTGTTCTTTTTTTTTGTTGCTTTTTAATAGATATTTGTCGTTCTTTTTAGATGGACTGGAAACATTAGATTAAAACAGTCTCTTTTCTCCTTTTTGTTCACATACCTTACAAATTGCAAATGTGGAAATAACTTCTGTCTTGAACTTGGTACTGGAGATTGGGTAACTTGCATCAGTGGAGGCTAACATGCATAGCCCTCAAATTAATGACCTGGCTGGTCATTAAAATACAACTACGCAGCTCGCTCACAGCTCTACTCTACCATTTTTGTTTTGATTTAACTTTGTGTAAAGTGTGCCAGGTCATTTATTTGAGGGCTATGCATGTTAGCCTCCACTGATGCAAGTTACCCCATCTCACGGTATATAATTGTGCTTTAAAGTGGGAAAGCTGTCAATTTGGAAATTTTCTTCCACGTTTGTCTAATACTCTCGGTTAGTAGGGGGGCTTGGAATAAGCAGGGTGCAGGGGGTTGGAAGAAGAAATCTCAAAATTTAATATGCGAGGGGGTAGGGGTTGGAAAATTTTGGAAAAATTAATTAGCAGCCCCACCCCCCGGCTACCGTAACTTGGTCTAATGTCAACACCCCTCCTCTAATTCCGACACCCTTTTTATGGCATGTCGATATTAGACCAACTTGGGGTATTAGGTACCCGACAGTATGGGAAACTTTTGTTGTCGACTTGAAGTTTTCTTCCACATACGTTTTTTTCCCTTTGCGCATTCTTTCAGATTACAAAAATGTTTCCCATAACATAAGATTTTTTTCCCTTCTTGCAATCTGTTGGAAATTATGATCATATGAAATTACTTTGTCCTGTTTTGAAAGTTTTTTCCTTTTTTTAACATTATTAGTATATTATGATAATGCAAAATGACTTTTTTCTATTATGAAATATTTGTGAAGGTGAAGCGTGACGCTACAGATCAAATCTGTGTTCTGACTGGACTCACCCAACCTTTATGATTTATAAGGGTACAGTTTGTTTTTTATTTTTTTAAATTCAAAATGCCCTGAATGTGTAACTGTAGTGTTTTCATCTTACTTTTCTTATATTGTTGTTTCTTTAAACTTTTTGCTATTTATTCTAGAAAATGAAAAATAGAACGGTTGAAGCTTCATTTTTCATCAATGAGAGAATCTACAGATGTCATTTTTATAGAGAGGTACTATAAAATTTTTGCGAATGATAGGATATTCGGAAAGACTGCAGCGAATGTATTAAGTAAAACTTAACAAATGCCATTGAATATACAGTGTTTGTATGTCTTAAATTTTTTGCTTGCAACTTGCGAATCGAGGAGGCTCTGGATCGCTTCGCAACTTTTATATATATACGGCTTGAGGTCAGAGGTCAAAGCGTGATCGTGATTTGAGAGATTTTTGAGCCGCTGTTGCGTGATTTGTACTTTTTCAAAGGGATGCGTGACTATCCAATTTTTTTGGGGGGGAGCCTTGTAGGAGAATCTGCTCAGGTCTATGGGCTGCTTTGATCTTTTTCATCCAGATTCTGGATGAATATTGAATAAGCTTTTGAAAAATCTTACCGAGACAAAACAAATGTCAGTTACAAGCATTTAGACAACGGTTACTTTCACTTTCGTTTTTGAACAACAAGCAACACAGTTTGTAATACTTTGGCTAAACAACCGGGTCAGATCGTCACATTCACCATATCACTTTAAGGAAAGCATGGCTTTCAGTGATGTCAAACCAAGTCCTTACAGTTTCTATGTATTGATGTTTTTCAAGTCGACATTTGTGGTGATGGTGGTATTTGTAAAATACCGTAAATCCTCAATTAAGCGCCCCGCTCGAATAAGCGCCCCCCCTTTTAGTTAAAATAATATTATAAGCGCCCCCTTTGAATAAGCGCCCCCTCCAGGGAGAGGCGCTTATTCGAATATTGTTATTGATTGAATAAGATATTGAGTAGATACTTTTGTCTTAAAAAGAAAGAAAGCAATTAAGAATAAAATGATAGAAATTGTCAATTGGATTTTTCCAAATTTTTTTTTATTCATCCTTTTTTGAAAAATTAACCCTTTGAAACAGCTAAGTTTAAGCAGGTTCTGAATTTTTTGATATACGAATTTCTGAAATAAAAAATAAGCGCCCCGCTCGAATAAGCGCCCCCTTAGAGCCTGAAAAATTAAATAAGCACCCGGGTGGTTATTCGAGGATTNGAAAATTAACCAAATTTGCTTTTTACAATACTTTAAGTTTCATGTTTCCAATCGTCAGTTGTAAACTAAATGTTGAACAAAATTCTCTTCCTATTCATACATCGTACAATAGTTAGAGTAATTAACAAGGGAATCAATACGTGTCGTAAAATTTGAAAAAGAAATTCTATTGGGAAATAAAAAGTTAATCTTTTGATTTATAATTTGCTAATACATATTTGTTAATATGGCGGCACTTCGCAATAATTTCTGATCTTTTGTTTAAGAGTTCCTTTTTGTTTTTATAGCTTAAGATTTCGAGTTTTTCATTCAGACATAATTGGCATGTTTTGGAAATGTTATTGTATGCCTTCGCTTGGGAAACAATTGACCATTTTAATGTGGGAATCACGCCTTTTGATTTCATATCCCAGATGTGTGTCGAGAGTGTGGTGCTATTTTTGTAGCGCTCATTGTTAAATGATGATTTGTGTCCATTGTAACGTTCTTTGAATGTCCTTTCTGTTAATCCTAAGTAGACCTTTTTGGGTACGTTTTCCCCGGTAACTTCACATTTGTAAATGACCGATGAGATCTGGCAATTTCCTTCGAGGGGGCAATCATCTTTTATTGTACAATTACATGGCTTGTCTGTGTTGTTAATTACATGGCTTGTCTGTGTTGTTGAATAAAAACAGATGCTCCTTCATTCAGATGGACATCAAAGAGTTCTACCCATCAATCTCCAAAAACGTCCTCGAAAACGCTCTCAACTTCGCAAAGCGCCTTACAGAAATCACCGACGAAGAAATACGTACAATAATGCATTGCCGTAAATCCCTCTTGTACTCTAAAAATATACCATGGAAAAAGAGCAATTCACACAGTACCTTTGATGTGACGATGGGAAGCTACGACGGAGCCGAATTATGCGAACTCGTAGGCATCTTCATCCTCGAAAAACTATCAAAACTTAACGACAAAAACAATTATTATTATTATTATTACAACGAATACAAAGTTCAGGCACGCCGTGGGCCTCTAGAACTGGTCTTTTTTTATTTACAATAAATATCGTAGTTCATGGTTTGCCCATGCTTTGTTTAAATTATTCTTGAACGATTTTATCGATGATGCTTCTGCCACGTATTTTGGAAGCGCGTTCCATGTTGAGATAGTTCTATAAAAGAAGGACTTGCTTTGTGCACCACGTACTCCATCGTCCGGGAAATTCATCTGAAGCTCGTGTATATGCTTTCTACATGGTCGCGTCCTTTTGATAAACTTTTTTGGTGTTGTTTTACTATCATAGATGTGGATATGCTTATACACCTGGACCATGTCACAGAAAAGTCTTCGAAACTCAAGGGATGGTAGCGCCAAGCGTCTTAGTCTTTCTGCATATGGTAACCGTGAGATTGGTTTTACTAGTTTTGTCGCACGTCTTTGGACACTCTCGATCAGGTTGATAGATCGACGTAATCTTGGTTGCCATACTGATTGAGCATACTCTAAATGTGGTCGTACAAAGGTGGTATAAAGTGTCTGGAATACGTGAGGACTAGGGTCTTGAAATCCTCTTTTGAGCAATCCCAACATAGAATTAGCTTTGTTTACTTGCTTAGCGATATGTTCTTCAAATGAAAGATCTGAGTCTATCAAAACACCGAGATCTTTTTCTGTGAAGACATGTTCA
>NW_027103251.1:0-21352 GCF_902728285.1 Clytia hemisphaerica | reverse complement strand
TACGGAACCATATCCAGAAATACCTTCTTCGACGAGAAGTTCAAAATCCCCATTTTGATCTAGTGGTACGCCAATGATGGATGGCCAGAATTCGTTTACACGCTGATAGCGGCATAAATAGTATCTCGGAGCTTCCTTGGAGCAATCAACGATTGTATGTCCATCCTGATCAATTTTCTTGACGTAGCAAATTTTATTGGCACTGAATTCAACGGCCTCACGCAAACCATTTCTTAAAAAGGAAAGTGAGTTGATGTAGAACAGATGCCGAGTTAAACAATAGCCAATTCGATTGACTTCAAAATATGCCATTTTTGCCCTGATTGCCAATTATTTTGCATTCGATTGACAAAAATTTGGTAAATGTGGCAGTATTTGAGCCCCATAAATGCCAAATAAAAAACATGTGGTGAATCTGGCATTCTTGGCATTTTTGGAACTTACCTCCATACAAAACACTGTTCCCACGAGATCTGAGTTTTTTTCGCTCCAATTTTGTCACTTTTGACAAAGATTTTGAAAAAGAAGACCTTCCAATGCTAAATCAAAACAATGTCAATCGACAATTTTATTGGTTAAAAAAAGAGTTTGGAAACTATTCTAGTCGCGAGTTAGGGAGTTGCTAGTTTCGAGTTGGGGAGTTAAAAAATTACCGGCTACCGAAAAAGAATAACAGACATCAAAACTACAATTTTGAAAAGTAAATGTAATATGAGAGTAATATATAACACATATAATACGTATAATATACCACCTGTAATATGCTTATTTGCCTTAAACACGTGCGCTGAGAGCATGGAAAGCTATTTTCTACTGTCAATTCATATCCATTTATATTTCCTGCATCACATTGAGTATAAATATAATTCTTGATTAAAGTGACTTTAGAACCATTGTATTTTATAATATGATCAAAATTTTTATTAAAAAGTGTCAATTCCAATGATAAAATGACAAAAGAAAGTGTCATTATTTTTCTAGCTCTATAAGCTATCTCTACAAATTTTTTGAGGTTAAGATGACTGTCAACTTATATCCTTTTATACAATAAGCATCACTTGCAGTATTAGCCTGGATATCCAGGCTGTAAACTATTTCACAGTCTAGTTTTTGATATTTTATGCTCTGGTTTACAGCCTGGTCTCCCTAGATCTCTCTTTAAGAGAATGCACTCCCCTTTCTTGCGCTCACTTCGCTAAAACCGTAAGGGCCAATCTACACAGCGTTGAGCAATGGATAGTCCTCCAGTTGCTAGTGAAGATAGGGCTTTCTGTTACATGAAAACATGAAAAAGAAGAAAACAGAGGCAAGTTCATTTTCCAAGAAAACATGGTTGGTCATGATCACGGGGGGGGGGGGGTACTAGGGTTGGTGAATGAGGGGTATGTGCGGACGGGACCTCTGAAATTTTCTCTGATTTTCAAAAATGTCCTACCCTTAGTGAGACTTTTTTGTAATTTTTTCTCTCAAAATCAAATTTTTTTTCTAAAAATCGTGATTTTTCCCACCCTTAGAGAGACTACTTTGAAATTTCCTGATTTTTGTAACCCTTAGAGACTTTGAAAGGTGAAAAACCCGACCCTTACCGTCCGCACATACCCAGCACCTATTTTTGCCTAAGTACCCCCCCCCCCCCGGGGGTCATGATAATGCATGCAAACTTTTTTATGGACTTTGGTGTAATCTTTGGATGTTTTAAATAGTTTTAGATCTTGTAAGACTGCTTTTTATTAATTTCTGTTTTGCTGCCCTGGGTTGGCTAGGAAACATGGGTTTTCACTTTCATTCTCTAGGGAGACCAAGCTCTATAATTTTAGAACTTTGTATGTTGAGGTAAATTTTGTTTTTTCTAAAACTTTGAGCTTGGATATCCAGGCTAGCCGGCACCTAACCATTTTCATGATCTTAAAGCCAATAATATGTTTGGTACTGGCTAATTTGAAACTTGTACTTGTGGGCTACATTAGTTTACATTAGAAAATCTTCGGTCACCGTAAAGTTTTACGAACTCCCCAACTCTTAAAAAAATCGCCCGCGCGTATAAACACTTCACGTTCTACAAACGCCAATAGAAACCTGCTGACGAAGCATCACAAAACGGAAATCAAAATGGCGGCGTAGCGGTGTACAGATTTGCCATGAAGCTATGATCTTTTGACATTGAAATTGTGGATTTGGCAAAGTTGGTGAGCATGGCAAATTTTGAAGTCAATCTAATTGGCTGCAACTAAAGGCCGGTCTCCACTTTCGCGCGACATGAGCGAAAACCTTTTGACGTTTGTGTAAGGTCATTGTTCGGTTGAAAAATAAAGCAATTCCATTGGTCAAAATTGACGTAACGGATGAACTAGCCGTATTGTATAAGGGTTGCGAAGCGATCCAGACTCCACCTCAATTCGCAAGTTGCTAGCAAAATAAGAGACACTCTGATAAAACCCCAAAAAAGACAGGATCGTAAGCCTCATAATACCCCAAACACACCACGCAAACCACAGCGGCACAACACCCATCGCCGCCGCCCCGCGTGCAACGCTCTTTATTTCCTTCTAGTTCTTCTAATATAAATGGTGCCTTAAAAAATCGAACGATATTCGTCGAACGTTCAAACATTTTTATTCCAATCGTCTGTCGAAATCAAAGCAAATCAAAAGAAAAAAAAATCTACTTAGATGACTTATTTTGGTTCTTGGTCAGCTTTGATTTGTTTTCTTGACAAATTCGACAAATATGATTACCTCCGCTCCATATCTTTCTAACATTGAAAAAACAACAACTTGGTTTTGAATAGGCTGCATGCATCCCCAAATTAGTTTTGATAAACTTATCAGAGGGGATGTGCGCAGCCTAGGTTTTGCAAGGTAAGTTTAGTTCACTGAAAGAGCACTCTTCCCGCCCGCGCGACTTACAAAAACCTCTCATTGATTGACCTTTTTTGATACTTGATACTTGCTGTTAAAAGTCCTTGATAAGATCCTTTCTGTCATCGTTTAAACTATTTTTTTCCATTTAACAGCAAAATTAAACATTTAAAACCGAAGAACCACTGTTTAGATGCGCCCCCCGCGCAGCAATTTGATCAACTTCAGATTCTAAAAGTCCGTGTTTCGGCTTCCAGGAACTATTTTGCTGTTCACTGCTAGAGGGTACCATTTTAAAACGGCATTTTTCGCAGTCCTAGCTACCAAACTGAGAAAATTTTTGTAGCTTCAAGCCAAACAATTCAAGGTCATTTTGACAAAATTATCGGTTTGGAGATGTGATTTATCTTTATATAGCAAATTTTCGCTTGGGATAGAAGTTAAAGGTACGTGCACACAATGTAGCAAAGCTGCTTCGCTCATAAATTCGCTTCGCAAAAAAGTAGAAATTCCTCAACTTTTTTTCGTTCGCACGCAAACTTTTTTACAACGTAATCTTTTCTTCAGGCAAAAAAGATTAAGAAAAAACTGTCGCACATTTCGCGTGAAAGTGGAGACCGGCCTTAAAGGAAAAGAACAAATATCGAATATTTTGAACCTAAAATATAGTAGCCAGAAAATTAGTAATAAATTATTACACCACGCACTCTCTACTTTAATGCAAAAAATTAGAAAAAATTAATGATCCAATTTTTCACAAAGTCCAAAAAACCCGTTTTTTAGCCGTTTTTTGGCCCAAATTGGCCCAAAAACATTTTTTTTCGAAAATCAGGTTCTGTCACATTCAAGGGTTTATAGTTATGCATCTTTGTGTAAAAAATCATAAAGTAAGAAAGAGCCAATGTCGAGAAAAGACAATACCTAAGTAATTGATAATGTGCTTATAAAAAAATATCGAATTTGGCCAGTTTTTCTATAAAAACACGCCAAGCAACCCAAATTTCCTGTCTAAACACACATATTCTTCAAAAGTAAGCCCTCATGAGCAGAAAAAACATCTATCTCATAAAAAATTGAGTAATTTGACTAAGAACATTGATGTGTGCTTATTAATAGTGATTCTTATAGATAAACATGCGTTTTTTTAGCCAACAAATTTTTTTTGCAAAAATCTGCTTGAGCCATCTTATACCTATGAAGGTACCCTACTTTCGTGCAAAAAATCAGAAAAAATTAATGATCCAATTTTTCACAAAGTCCAAAAAACCCGTTTTTTTAGCCGTTTTTTGGCCCAAATTTGCCCCCAAAATTTTTTTTTCGAAAATCGGGCTCCGTCACATTTTGGGCATTGCCATTTTGCATCATTGTGCAAAAAATCAGAAAAAACTAATGAGCCAATCTCGAGAAAAGCTGGTAACTAACGGACGGACGGACAGACGGACAAAGGTTAATTTATAGGACCTCCACCGGGGTAGGTCCAAAAACTGGTATTATGTAAATGAAATAATAAAAATATTATGTAAGTGAAATAATAAAAAGATCATTAAATGTTGGAGATATCCAGGTAGTTATAAAAATCTACAAATGGGCTTACTGTATTTTAAGAAATAAAATATTTCTAGAAATAAAATATTTCTAATTTGTAATTTAAGAAATATTTTATTTCTTAAAATACGAAAATGAGAAATACCCTTATAACTTATCAATGGATGATCCAAATGACATAACACTCCACTGATGTAAGGCACAGGTATTGACAGTTTAGAACACAAAAAATTGACTTCATATGCTGACGTCAGCAAATTCTGCTAGAACATTACTTAAATTACGAAAATGAGAAATATAATGAACCTAAATGGTATCTGCACGAAATTTTGCTCACAAACTTGTATTGGTAGAAGAAGGGCTTCTGAAAAATTTCATCTCGTTTTGCTGACGTTAGCACTTTTTATAAGAATATTTCTTAAATTCGTAATTTGAGAAATAAAATATTTCTCAAAATACTAATTTAAGAAATATGCTCGTAACTTTTGATTGGAAGATGACAGCAAATTCAAATTTTGCAGTCTTGTACCACATCATACTCTGGAGTCTCGGTCCAAATTTGAAATCAATCCGATGACGTCATCGACTTATATGGCAAAATCATCATTTTCGGTTTATGCAGCCAAACGTGTACACTTGGCCAAAAGCTAGAAATGGCCATAAATTCTGAACTAGGAATAGCCAGTCGCCAAAATTTTGCTCACAAGCTGGTATTGATAGGAGGAGGGCTTCTGAAAAATTTCATCTCGTTTTGATGACGTTAGCACTTTTTATAAGAATATTTCTTAAATTCCTAATTTGAGAAATGAAATATTTCTCAAAATACTAATTTAAGAAATATGCTCGTAACTTTGGATTAGAAAATGGCAGCAAATTCAAATTTTGCAGTCTTGTACCACATCATACTCCAGAGTCTTGGTCAAAATTTGAAATCAATCCGATGACGTCGTCGACTTATATGGCAAAATCATCATTTTCGATTTATGCAGCCAAACGTGTAAACTTGGCCAAAAGCTAGAAATGGCCATAAATTCTGAACTAGGAATAGCCAGTTGCCAAAATTTTGCTCACAAGCTGGTATTGATAGGAGGAGGGCTTCTGCAAAATTTCATCTCGTTTTGCTGACGTTAGCACTTTTTATAAGAATATTCCTTAAATTCGTAATTTGAGAAATAAAATATTTCTCAAAATACTAATTTAAGAAATATGCTGGTAACTTTTGATTGGAAGATAGCAGCATATTCAAATTTTGCAGTCTGGTACCACACCACACACCAAAGTGTGGGTCCAAATTTGAAATCAATTCAATGACGTCATCGATATCTATGGCAAAATCATCATTTTCGATTTATGCAGCCAAACGTGTACACTTGGCCAAAAGCTAGAAATGGCCATAAATTCTGAACTAGGAATAGCCAGTTGCCAAAATTTTGCTCACAAGCTGGTATTGATAGGAGGAGGGCTTCTGCAAAATTTCATCTCGTTTTGTTGACGTTAGCACTTTTTATAAGAATATTTCTTAAATTCGTAATTTGAGAAATAAAATATTTCTCAAAATACTAATTTAAGAAATATGCTCGTAACTTTTGATTGGAAGATGACAGCAAATTCAAATGTTGCAGTCTTGTACCACATCATACTCTGGAGTCTCGGTCCAAATTTGAAATCAATCCGATGACGTCATCGACTTATATGGCAAAATCATCATTTTCGATTTATGCAGCCAAACGTGTACACTTGGCCAAAAGCTAGAAATGGCCATAAATTCTGAACTAGGAATAGCCAGTCGCCAAAATTTTGCTCACAAGCTGGTATTGATAGGAGGAGGGCTTCTGAAAAATTTCATCTCGTTTTGATGACGTTAGCACTTTTATAAGAATATTTCTTAAATTCGTAATTTGAGAAATAAAATATTTCTCAAAATACTAATTTAAGAAATATGCTCGTAACTTTGGATTGGAAAATGGCAGCAAATTCAAATTTTGCAGTCTTGTACCACACCATACTCCGGAGTCTTGGTCAAAATTTGAAATCAATCCGATGACGTCGTCGACTTATATTGCAAAATCATAATTTTCGATTTATGCAGCCAAACGTGTAAACTTGGCCAAAAGCTAGAAATGGCCATAAATTCTGAACTAGGAATAGCCAGTTGCCAAAATTTTGCTCACAAGCTGGTATTGATAGGAGGAGGGCTTCTGCAAAATTTCATCTCGTTTTGCTGACGTTAGCACTTTTTATAAGAATATTTCTTAAATTCGTAATTTGAGAAATAAAATATTTCTCAAAATACTAATTTAAGAAATATGCTCGTAACTTTGGATTGGAAAATGGCAGCAAATTCAAATTTTGCAGTCTTGTACCACATCATACTCCGGAGTCTTGGTCAAAATTTGAAATCAATCCGATGACGTCGTCGACTTATATGGTAAAATCATCATTTTCGATTTATGCAGCCAAACGTGTACACTTGGCCAAAAGCTAGAAATGGCCATAAATTCTGAACTAGGAATAGCCAGTCGCCAAAATTTTGCTCACAAGCTGGTTATTGATAGGAGAGGGCTTCTGAAAAATTTCATCTCGTTTTGATGACGTTAGCACTTTTTATAAGAATATTTCTTAAATTCGTAATTTGAGAAATAAAATATTTCTCAAAATACTAATTTAAGAAATATGCTCGTAACTTTTGATTGGAAGATGGCAGCATATTCAAATTTTGCAGTCTTGTACCACACCACACACCGGAGTCTGGGTCCAAATTCGGCAGCAGCTTGGCCAAAACCTTCATGGGACTTTAAATTTTTATCGAAAACGGGAGCTTGTCGAAAGAATGTCGAATAGTAGAGCGTCGTTTAATAGAGTTTCTTAAGGATATTTGACAGTAACTTTCAATTTGACCGAAAACGGGAGCTTATCGAATAACAGAACGTCGAATTAGAGAGTGTCAACTGTATAATCAAGTCTTTATAACCCGAGGAGGAGTTAAAGGCATGGAAACAAACCGGGTTAAAATTTATCAAATAACTCGAAAAGATAAAGGTACACAAAAAAACCCGAGTTATAATTTTTATCAAGTAACTTGAAAAGTTAAAGGCATAAAAAAAAACTGAGTTAAGAAATACCAAATAACTCGAAAAGTTAAAGGCACGAAAAAACTCGAGTTTTCATTTTGTGGTGATTTCATAAAAACTGAAATTATGACGTCGTTTGCAAAATAACTCGGAAAAAAATAACTTGGGAAAAAATATTTCGGGAATTCCAGGCCCCTCCAGTTGGGGGAGTTACTATGGTTCAGAGTTAGGGGTGAAAGCACTTATAAACTACATAAAAATTGTTTTTGAAACATTTGTAGTTCTTAAAATAATTTTTTCGGAGGGATTAGGGGGGTTTAAGCTTTTAAGGCAGTTCAATTCTTTGTGGACAATTTAAAGTCTTTTTAACGTCTTCTCAAAGTTCATAACGTCGTTTTTGTAATTTAACTTTTAATTATACTCGTGTCAAAATCTGATATGAAAGTATATAATCGAATCTTTTTTTCGAACGTTGATTGTTCCATTTCTTTTATGTCTCCATTTTTTTTCTCTTTTTAATGAAATCGAAAACAGTTTTGTCTCAGTTGCATTCATCAAGTCAAGAGATCGACATTGTGTATTACCTTATTGGTATATATTTTCGCGTGTTACAAATTTTCGCGAATCGCGAAATTTTTTCGAAAAAACGTGTTTCGCGTGTATTAAATTTTGCAATTGCCGACTTCTGGAAAATTTTCGCGTGTATTAAATTTCGCGATTCACTAAACTAGGTATTTTTGAAACACAACGTTTTTGATGTAAAAATACTAACAAAATACTAAGAAAAATTTTTTCGCGTGTATTTAATTTCGCGATTTTGTAATTTTGAAAAATTTAAACAGTATTAAATTTCGCGAAAATTGACCAAAAATCTCGCGAAATTAAGTACCCGCGAAAATTTGTAACACGCCAAAATATATACCAACAAGGCATATGAACGAGGAGTGTTCACTTCGCGTTTAGTGAAGTAGTTCGCGAGCGCAATGTCTCTCAAGAATGTCGAAGCAAGTAGAATATTTCAAAAGCGCCAAGGAAGAAAACTTTTTCTGACAGAGAAAGCAAGCCATAATAAAAAATGCAAAACATCACCAAAAGAAGGAGTTCATCATAAATACAAGCCTTTGGAACTTTCAAAAGATGGATCTTCAAAGCTGTTTTCAAGACATTCGAGATTCGACCAGTATAATTCAGAAGTTTTCATAATAAAAGAGACTGATACAGAGGCTGAGGAGGAAGTTGTAGAAGAAGTGCTTCCAGCAAAGATGGCGTCTATGGTTGAGTTGTTTAAACCAAACGCAGAACTGACAGGCATTATTTGTTTATCTGACACTGATAGTAATTCTTGATTCTTTTCATGAGAGTTTTGAGCTTTACTGGGGTATCATTGGTAATTTACAACTGTAAGGCATTTATAGATTCAGTTGCTAAGTTCCATGATGGTGATATTCTTACTATATTCTTAATATTTTGGCCAATTTGATCATATTCTTATAAAGTATTTTCTTATAAAAAAAGCGTATACATCATATTGATAGCTTTATTGATTTATGACATTGATCAATATTGATCGATTGGTTTATGATGTTGTACAATTTAATGATTCAATAAAAATCAATAAATAAGGATAATGGGACAGAGTTTTCAATTTCTGATATGCATACTTTTAAATGGTGGGCGTTGGTTTGAGATTCTTTGCACTATGGCATTCATTTATCATCTTGTAAAAAAATCCAAACTTTGTTTTGCTTGAATATCCTATGAGATTTAGAAAAGGTATAGTAAGAAGAATATTTAAAAATATTCCATCATATCTATTTAATAAATCTGAAAATGTAATGTATACTTCTTTGATGAACTACCTTCAATGTGTAGACAACTGGTAGCAAATAAATAGCCTGTCAATGCAAGCTTTCAATTGCTTTCATAGCCCCAGTTCTTAAATGGGCTACTTTGACAGTAGCCCACTCGTAGCCAGCTGGTAGCCAACCATTTTTAGCTTAAGATTGCTTGGTAGCCTGTAGCCCGTTCAAATATGCCTAAATTATGATTTCCCAATGACGTCATATCAATAATAGGAGAATGGGAACGAACGATAGAAAACGAGACATGCGCACTTAATTGGAGTTTGGACTTTGTCGTTTTTTTAGTAGAAAATTCTTAAATGGGCTACTTTGACAGTAGCCCACTCGTAGCCAGCTGGTAGCCAACCATTTTTAGCTTAAGATTGCTTGGTAGCCTGTAGCCCGTTCAAATATGCCTAAATTATGATTTCCCAATGACGTCATATCAATAATAGGAGAATGGGAACGAACGATAGAGAACGAGACATGCGCACTTAATTGGAGTTTGGACTTTGTCGTTTTTTTAGTAGAAAATTCTTAAATGGGCTACTTTGACAGTAGCCCACTCGTAGCCAGCTGGTAGCCAACCATTTTTAGCTTAAGATGCTTGGTAGCCTGTAGCCCGTTCAAATATGCCTAAATTATGATTTCCCAATGACGTCATATCAATAATAGGAGAATGGGAACGAACGATAGAGAACGAGACATGCGCACTTAAGTGAAATTTGGACTTTGTCGTTTTTTTAGTAGAAAATTCTTAAATGGGCTACTTTGACAGTAGCCCACTCGTAGCCAGCTGGTAGCCAACCATTTTTAGCTTAAGATTGCTTGGTAGCCTGTAGCCCGTTCAAATATGCCTAAATTATGATTTCCCAATGACGTCATATCAATAATAGGAGAATGGGAACGAACGATAGAGAACGAGACATGCGCACTTAATTGGAATTTGGACTTTGTCGTTTTTTTAGTAGAAAATTCTTAAATGGGCTACTTTGACAGTAGCCCATTCGTAGCCAGCTGGTAGCCAACCATTTTTAGCTTAAGATTGCTTGGTAGCCTGTAGCCCGTTCAAATATGCCTAAATTATGATTTCCCAATGACGTCATATCAATAATAGGAGAATGGGAACTAATATAGAGAACGAGACATGCGCACTTAATTGGATTTGGACTTTGTCGTTTTTTTAGTAGAAAATTCTTAAATGGGCTACTTTGACAGTAGCCCACTCGTAGCCAGCTGGTAGCCAACCATTTTTAGCTTAAGATTGCTTGGTAGCCTGTAGCCCGTTCAAATATGCCTAAATTATGATTTCCCAATGACGTCATATCAATAACAGGAGAATGGGAACGAATGATAGAGAACGAGACATGCGCACTTAAGTGAAATTTGGACTTTGTCGTTTTTTTAGTAGAAAATTCTTAAATGGGCTACTTTGACAGTAGCCCACTCGTAGCCAGCTGGTAGCCAACCATTTTTAGCTTAAGATTGCTTGGTAGCCTGTAGCCCGTTCAAATATGCCTAAATTATGATTTCCCAATGACGTCATATCAATAATAGGAGAATGGGAACGAACGATAGAGAACGAGACATGCGCACTTAATTGGAATTTGGACTTTGTCGTTTTTTTAGTAGAAAATTCTTAAATGGGCTACTTTGACAGTAGCCCATTCGTAGCCAGCTGGTAGCCAACCATTTTTAGCTTAAGATTGCTTGGTAGCCTGTAGCCCGTTCAAATATGCCTAAATTATGATTTCCCAATGACGTCATATCAATAATAGGAGAATGGGAACGAATAATAGAGAACGAGACATGCGCACTTAAGTGAAATTTGGACTTTGTCGTTTTTTTAGTAGAAAATTCTTAAATGGGCTACTTTGACAATCATAATTCTTAGATACTCGTTTCCATTCTCCTATTTTCAATGTGACGTCAGTCTAAGTAAGACATTTTACCATATTTCACCGGGCTACGGGCTACCAAACAACTTCAAACTAAAATTGATGGGCTACCAGTTGGCTACCAGCGGGCTACAATCAATGTAGCCCATCTTAGAAAGAATTCGATGAAAATTAACAAAGTCCACATTTTCATGAAGTGCGCATGTCTCGATCTTAGATACTCTATTCCATTCTCCTATTTTTAACATGACGTCACTCTAAGAAAGATATTTTACCATATTTCACCGGGCTACGGGCTACCAAACAACTTCAAGCTAAAATTGATGGGCTACCAGTTGGCTACCAGCGGGCTACAATCAATGTAGCCCATCTTAGAAAGAATTCGATGAAAATCAACAAAGTCCACATTTTCATGAAGTGCGCATGTCTCGATCTTAGATACTCGTTTCCATTCTCCTATTTTCAACATGACGTCACTCTAAGTAAGACATTTTACCATATTTCACCGGGCTACGGGCTACCAAACAACTTCAAGCTAAAATTGATGGGCTACCAGTTGGCTACCAGCGGGCTACAATCAATGTAGCCCATCTTAGAAAGAATTCGATGAAAATCAACAAAGTCCACATTTTCATGAAGTGCGCATGTCTCGATCTTAGATACTCTATTCCATTCTCCTATTTTTAACATGACGTCACTCTAAGTAAGACATTTTACCATATTTCACCGGGCTACGGGCTACCAAACAACTTCAAGCTAAAATTGATGGGCTACCAGTTGGCTACCAGCGGGCTACAATCAATGTAGCCCATCTTAGAAAGAATTCGATGGAAATTAACAAAGTCCACATTTTCATGAAGTGCGCATGTCTCGATCTTAGATACTCTTTCCATTCTCCTATTTTTAACATGACGTCACTCTAAGTAAGACATTTTACCATATTTCACCGGGCTACGGGCTACCAAACAACTTCAAGCTAAAATTGATGGGCTACCAGTTGGCTACCAGCGGGCTACAATCAATGTAGCCCATCTTAGAAAGAATTCGATGAAAATCAACAAAGTCCACATTTTCATGAAGTGCGCATGTCTCGATCTTAGATACTCTATTCCATTCTCCTATTTTTAACATGACGTCACTCTAAGAAAGATATTTTACCATATTTCACCGGGCTACGGGCTACCAAACAACTTCAAGCTAAAATTGATGGGCTACCAGTTGGCTACCAGCGGGCTACAATCAATGTAGCCCATCTTAGAAAGAATTCGATGAAAATCAACAAAGTCCACATTTTCATGAAGTGCGCATGTCTCGATCTTAGATACTCTATTCCATTCTCCTAAGTTTAACATGACGTCACTCTAAGAAAGACATTTTACCATATTTCACCGGGCTACGGGCTACCAAACAACTTCAAGCTAAAATTGATGGGCTACCAGTTGGCTACCAGCGGGCTACAATCAATGTAGCCCATCTTAGAGATGAAAATCAACAAAGTCCACATTTTCATGAAGTGCGCATGTCTCGATCTTAGATACTCTATTTCATTCTCCTATTTTTAACATGACGTCAATCTAAAAAAGATATTTTACCATATTTGAATAGGCTACGGGCTACCAAGCAACTTCAAGCTAAAATGGGACGGCTACCAAAGGGCTCCCCAAGGGCTACTCTCAAAGTAGCCATATTTGTAAAAAACAATGAAAAATTACAAAGTGTCCAGTGCAAATGTGTGCGCATGCGTTACTTAAAAAAGTCTGCCTCGTTGTGATGAATTTACCTCATTTTCATTTTGTTGTTACTTAAATAGTGTCTTACAGTTAGTCTGTCACCTTTCTTTTAATCTGGTGTTCAGTAAGCACAGAACATGCCAAAACGCAAGATTGACGATGTTATATATCTTGACTCCGCTGATTCCAGCGGAGTCGAAACAGAATACGAGACAACCGTATACAAAATTGATGGCATGCCTTGCCTAAAGAGGAAACGGCTATACAAAGTGCGGTACCAGCGAATTTTGCCACAGTGGCTTGTCACGGAAGAACATGAAGCAAAAGAGGAATTGAAGGAGGTAAAGAAAAAGGAAGAAGCAAAAGAGGAATTGAAGGAAGTAAAGAAAAACGAAGAAGCAAAACAGAAATAAACATTTAAAGCTCTTGGCAATTTTAGAATGATTTTAATTTTTATTCAGAATAATTTTTTTTATATCGTTATCTATATGTCGTGCAAATACTACTGAAATATAAGTGAAATATCCTACTGAAAGCTCAAAAACCTTTGTCTTTTATTCTTGAATGCAACAACTTAGAAACCCAAAATCTTTCTTATTTGAATAGGCAACGGAATTGCTTTTGTAGCCAAATAGCCAGTTGATTTAAAGTAGTACTATGTTTTTTAATGACGTCACTGAAAATGTGATAGAAAATCGGACAAAAATAGTCATGTGAAGCTTTATTTCGTTATTTGGAAATTCCTATCTCTGTCCAATACCCTATTGAATTGTCAACAATATCATTCAAAATGGCTGGAACTACCATAAATCTATTGGCTACTGGGTTATCAAAGCAAGTTAAAAGGAAAATTGGCAGGCTATTTATTTTCTACTAGTGGTCTACATTCGAAATAGTTTATCGATCAAAAAGAATTAAAAATGACAAAGTTTTACTTCTTATTGAGTGCGCATGTCAAAAAATTACAATTTTATTATGTCCTTTTCTATTTTCAGTTACGTCATTCATAGAAATAACTTTCTTATTCTTCCAAAAATCATTTGGCTACTTGGCTATCATGTAAATTGTAGACTAAAATCGACAGACTTTCTATTTGCTACCAGTGGTCTGCAGTAAGAGTAGTCCTTTTGAGGAAATAAATTCAAAATTTCAAAATTTGAAATGAATGGGAATGTATTACTACTATACAAGTAGAGAATTGCATAGCAGAACAATATAATTATCTTAAATGACACTGGCCTATACAAATTTCCATCAAATATTTAATTAACCGTTTAAATAACACTTTAAAATTCATAGTCAATTTACATTTTCAAAAGCTTTTTAATTTTGCTGAATCTGCTCGTACCCTCAACGAGTCTCTTGTCCTTGAGGGGTGAAATTCAAATGTTTTGTCTTTTATAATGGCTGCCCAATTCTTCTCACCATGTTTTTGTATCCCTTTTAAAAGCTCCCCATCTTCCTCTTGTGAAAATTTGATATTTCTAGATTTTCTTGTCTCTTTAATGGCAATTTCCTTTTTCACCTCTACACTTTCAGTTATTCTTCTTTTGTCGTAACTCTTAGCGTTTTGAGGACGTTTTGGTGAAGAGGATACAGTTGACCTTACGACTTCCATTTGTACGTCTCTTGACTCGTTTAGATTTTGATTTGAGATAGGTGAAGTCGAACACATTGATTGTACACGTTGCATGATGTTGTTCACTTCAGTGCATTGAGCCTCGATATTACTTGGTTCGAATGCGTCATCGTCTGAATCTACTATCATTGGAATCAGATTGTTTGTTGAGGTTGAAGAAGAAGATGAACTAGCAACTGCGTCTTGACTTGGTCGTGATTCAATTGTATTTCTTGACAGGGCAGCTAAATCTCTGAGCACGCCTGAACATGCTTCTTGGTGATCCTTTCGTGTAGTACCAAGCATTTTCTCCATGCATTGACGACCTTGTGTGGCGACTATTCTCGATTGTTTCTTTTTGTAGTGAACCTTTGCAACATCAGAGCTATGTTTTTGATCCTCTGATATTATCTCCTGTTCGGATCGAGATAATCTATCCGCACTTGCTGTTTCAACTATTTGTCGATATCTTGTTGGATGGATATACTTTCCTATGGCTTGATGTACAATTAAAGTCATTGCAGTTGTCAAAGATTGATATTGATTCCCTGTTGTCGATACTAACAGATAGTCACAACTTGGTTTCATAAGAGGTCTAACAAAGTCTGTGTATGTGTCCAAGACAGTAAATACTTCTTCAGTTAAGATGAGAGTATCAAAAAGATATTTACCTGTCGTTTTGAACTCCCTCTGGTCAATGAAACCATCAGCCTGCTTTGCTTTTTCGATCATTGTTAGAGTCAAGTATTGAAATGTCATTGGTCTACTGCACTTCACACGTAAAAATAAAAAGGTTGTGATGAAACGAGTACAGAATGTAAGCTCTTGTTTATTGGGTAATGGTTGTTGTACTTTGCACTTGTTAACGATTTCTTTGAATTTGAAGATATGATAAGGAATGACTCCCTCCATTTCTTCTAAAGTGGCCCAGCTGTCTCGACCAATGAGAGTTTCTAGGTCAAAGTTTCTCGTGCCGTCAAGGCGTTTCTTCTTTCTCAGATTTTCCTTTGCTCTCCTCAAATAAACTTCTGTGATTGTAAAACACCTCAATTTATTATCATTGATTCCAAATGATTTTCTATAATCCATTAAATCAGAAATAGCTTTAACATAATTAAGTGCCCCTGAAGAAGATAGTTTCCATTGTTCGTCTAAAACAGTCAAAAATGTCAATATTATTGTTGTAGACCCTAAACAACAATCAATCAGTTCATAAGTTAAGGGTGTTTGAGATTCGTTATCCCCAGTACTGCTCATCAAAAACTTCAAAGCTCGTTTAGCGACTTGTTTAGCTTCTCTGTCATTTTTACCTCCACCGCAGGTAGTGGTCAACCACCTATAAAACGATTTTCCGATCCCTTCATCGATTGAATAGTAAGGTTTGGAACTTGTAGAGGCTTTCTTTTGGATAATAGGCTGGTTAAGTTCGACTTCTTCCCTTTTAATTTCTGGCTGGTCATCAAAATAGTAATACCAAGGGTGCTTGTTATCTATGTGTTTTCTTAAACCTCTTTTGCTTTCAAAGTCCGAATGTAAGCACAATTTAGCTGGACATGTAAATTTACCTTTATCATTTTCATTGAACGATAACTTTCGTTTTCCATTGGCTGATCCATTGACAGAATGCCAGTCGACGAAGAGTACCCTCCGGCGGGCCATGTTGGCCTTCCTTATGATCAGTGAGTGTTTAAACTGTGTCATTTATACTGTTTGAAAACAGTAAACATATCCTCAACAGGGGGTTCTATTGTCATAAATGTCATATATTTCTTTGTTTTCTTAGGGAAAATTGATAGTTGATTGGATTGTTACTTGCAAGGGGGTTTCGTATTTTGATGAACGAGTCAAATCTTATCGTCAATTGTCCATGGCTCGTGTGTATTGTTCATATTATGTTCTTTTTCTTGAGATGTAATTATCAGTTGACTAAATATTCCCATGGGAATTGTTTATTTGTTATTCTGTTTTGAGATGTTCATCGTTCAAATTTACTCAAATATATAATATGAAAATATTTACGATCTGAAGGTAATGATAATATATTTAATGTCTTATAATATCATCATATCATTTACTACAATAATATGATTTAAATTATAATGATTTACTCATTTTATTATAACATGCAATCATATCATATTATTTTATATTATATATGATATTTATGATAGGATTTGAATAAGATGATAATGTATTCATTGTTTTATATGTTATCAGAAACTTATAATAATAATATGGTCAAAATATTATGATTGTTTTATCATAACCTATTAAAATAAAAATATAGTATAATATTTATGATAGTTTTGAATAATATGATAATATAATCATAATATTATATTTATATCTATCATATTATCATGAATATATCATAATATGGTTAATAAGGTATCTATACTATACTACCATATTATAATATATCATAAATGTGATGACCTTCTTTGGCCATTTGACAGGTACAGATATTTTTCTTATCAATTATGAGAAAGTGAACAATAATCAGCACTATTATATCAAAGATTAATTGTTCCCTTGAAAACTGATTTTACTGTTCTTAGTGATAAGATTTTTTTCGTTTGTTTGAATAATTAAATGAGCATCTATATTGTTCCCATATCAAAAGGGAATAGAATATTCTTCCAATGAATGTAACAAATTATTCTACGCGGTATATTTAAATTGTTCCTTCATATAAAGGAACAAATAATTTCCCGCAGTATATCGAAATTGTTCCGTTAAATGAAGGAATAAATAATTCCCCGCGGTATATTAAATTTGTTCCATTATATCAAAGAACAAATAATTCCCTGCAGTTTATTAAAATTGTTCTTTCATATAATGGAACATCTTTGAGTCCACAAGAAAAGAACAAAATAGGGTCATTGTTGTGACCCGATTTGTTCTATTCAAACAAAACAATTTATTCTCTGCAAAGAGAACAAAAGGGAATAAAATGGAATTCTCAAGAGTAGAGTTTCTTATATTGTTCCATAAGGAACAAAAAAGAGACTTAATTGGTGTTCCTTCACTGTACATCGCAGCGCGACATTAAATGTATCAATTTGGGAATTGTTCTCTATAGAAAAATCCCTAGAAACCGAAAAAAGAATAGCACCATTGTTAGTAATCCTTTCAAAAGTGATAAAAATCCTTTGTTATAACAATTGCTAGTTGTTACATAACTTGGGTTTTTGTCTGACGAGATGGTATAAAATCAACTACATTAAGNAAGATACACGCTTTTTTATAAAAAATGGTGTTTTTCCAATTCATTAGGAATTTTTTTTAGGGAATCAGCCAAGAACATTCTTACGGGCATTCGTAGGTTCAGATCCAAACCCAGCCAAAATTAGCATGTAATACATACATCAAGCAAAATTTGACTTTTCTTTCTGTGGAATCTTTTAGCATTGCTGGGCAAAGTTTTATGCTCTCTGAAATGTGGAGTGGAGTCAAATAGAAAAAAAAGTACAAAAAATACATCTATTTGACAATATTTACATCAATCCACTCTTGAAAATTTCTTTCAGCAAGCACGAAACTGCTATCTAGCTCGAATTCTATCAAAAGTTACAGCCTTTTTTGGCTCCTGCATACACAGGAAAAAAATTTCGATTTCCAAGGTTGGAAATTTCAAGATTTCTTAGTTGGAAAATAGATAAAATCCAATGGAAAATCCAACCTGGAAACTTGGGACACTCTCCAAGGATGGAAATTTTGCATTTTCCATGGCTTAGAATTAAAAATCCAGGTTGAAAAAAGCCAAAATACAAAAAATGATGACAGAGATGTGAAAAAGAGATCTTAAACAAGGTTTTTGTTTTTGTGAACAGTCACTCACTAGCCCCGGGGGGGGGGGCACTGGGTTTGCGGACTGACGGTATGTGCGGGCCAAAAATTGGCTTTTAAAATTGCACCCTTACAGTGCAGCAAAAATCAGTGAAAATCATACCCTTAGAGTGCATTTTCCCCCAAATTTTCGATCCCTTTCGTGCAAAAAATGGTCAAAATTCTAGCATTTTTGGTCAAAATATCTAGATTTTTCAAGAATTTTCTGAAATTTCTACCCTTACAGTGCATCTCTAGTTTTTCCGACCCTTACAGTGCATTTTAAACATATTGGAAAAGGTACCCTTAGGACCCGCACATACCCGTCGGTCCTTTTGCCCAGCTGCCCCCCCCTCCCGGGTCACTAGCCTAGGCTCGATGGCTCCCGGTCAATCTCTCGTTATTGTTCGCACAGATACACGCTTTTTTTTATAAGAATACACCTTATAAGAATGTCCATGATGAGAATGGCCAAAAAATTAAGAATATGGTAAGAATATCACCATCATGGAATTTAGCAACTGAACCTAAGAATACCATTTTTAAGGCATTTTAACCTGTAGATTGCCAATTTTGTTCTTAGCCTAAGAATGTTGTAAGAATATCTTTGGATGATTTTCGCCAAAAAGTTAAGAATATCCATGATGAAATGAAAAAGCACCATTCTTATAAAAAAAAAAGCGTGTACGTGTTGATCTTAGATCACTCAGTCACACAGCTCAGCAGGGCACCATTTGAAACTGACACAAGTACCATATGTGCTTCACTATGCGAACTCACTGTGATTGACCGAGGCCACTCCGAAGGAACGCCTCACCTGACGGAGACTTACAGCTTGACTGCTCACATTATAGCCTAATATCTAGGTTAGCTATACATCAAAACAGTTTTGAGCGAAAAATCGCTTGTGGTTTTCTCAAAGAACATGCACAGAAAATGGTACAAAAACGTAATTTCCATATGGGTTTTTACCGTTTTCCAAAGTATTTGGAGAAACACACATTTCCAACGCAAAAAGACTAGTTTTTCAATCCGAAGTCTTAATCTTAAAAAAAATCTTATTTCCAACATCGATTTTTGACGCTTTTTTCAATTCCCAAATTGTTTGGAAAAATAAAAATGTCCCACCCAAAAAGTCATATTTTCCAACCGGCAGGTACAAAATGCATAAAACATAAAACATCGGACATGCCGATTTTCCAACCAGCCTTGGAAAATTGTCATTTCTACATTGTTTTTTTTTCACTTGATTTTTCAAGGGCATTGGTTTATTCTACAAAACCTATGGGTAATTTACGTTTTCCAAATCAGCTTAAGGTAATCGCTCAAATTTCCAACCTTCAATTATAAAACCAAAATTTCCAAGCCAAAAATATTGAGTTTCCAACCTTGAAGATCGAAAAAATTTTATCGCGACAAATGGGGTTTCCATGTTTTGACGTCAAAGAATCGAACGTCAGAAAAGACGGGGGTAAACGTTCGAAAATATGTCAAAAAGAAGACAAGAAAAATAATTTGTGATTTTTCCTAAGTAACCACGCTTATTTATTCATTTTTTATACTTCTTTGATAAAAGAAGTATATATTTTTGAAAAGTACAATACTTCGTCAATCATTTATTCTTTTTTTGAGCTCCTTACTCCAAGGATTTCTCATTTTGTCAGCCGTTGAACTTGATAGTGCTTTTTCGAACAAAATTCTAAAACCCTTCTGTGTTTCAGGGTTCGTAAAAAGTCGTGAGCATTTTTCATCTTGCTAAGGCCAATCTTTCATTGAAATTCAATCTTAGACCTTTCCAAAAATGTATAACATGTACAAAGTTCCAGGTCTGCGATGTGGTGATTTTTCACTTTGAAAAACAGAGACATTTTTCCTTGAATTCCCCTAATGTTTGTTTACATGTCAGGGAAAACCCGCATTTAACAATAGCAAAAAATTTGGAGGGCAAAACATTCGAAAAGTATAATCAAAGGGCTTTCCAAATATGTATAATGTTATGGGGTTTTCTTTCGAGGAATGTGGTGATTTTCGAACGAGAAGAGATGGCATGATAAAAGATTTGTTTAACTTTTCTAAAATCTAGATTTTGACGTAAAGGGTATATAGGAAATTTTGGCATGAGTATTAGTTTTTAATTTTATAAAGAACTCAAAGCATTTTAAAATTCAAAACATATTTTACATTGATCTACAAAAGTAAATTAACCATCAAGCTTGGTTTGATTTTCAAACTAGCAGCTTAATTTTCAAATATTACTGTTAATAGTCTTACTGGAAGAAAAACTTCGAAAAAGAAATCCCTTTTTCGTACAAATGGCCGACAGTTGTCTCTAGCTCAGTCTTTTTTTGCCATTTTTCATCTCCAAATCAAATAAAAACTTACTGGTCATCCTTGGGAGTTTTTGATATCCAAAATTGAATCACCATTTGATAAGAATAAAGTTTAGATAAATAAAGGCTGCCTTCGAAAACTGAATTTCGAAGGCAGGAAAGTCTACAGCGAAAACTGAAGCAAACAAAGCATTCCATTTCTCTACATACATACCTCTTTCCAATCGAATCTCAATTTAATTAATTTTACAACTTTCCTTCATTCTCGAGTTTTATTTTTAAGAATGAGAGTAATAATTATAGGTTTTATTTTTTGAAAAGCTCAATGTGTTCTTTTCAAAAGCCAAACTGTACTGCCAAAGTCACAAATGGAACTTTTTGTTTTGATTTTGATTGCAACATTTTCGAATCTTTCGAATGCTTGACGCAATTTGATTGGCACAAAATAGAACGCGCGCGAAAAAACAATGCAACGACTTCTTCTCTGAGATGACAAAAATCGCGACACCAATTTGGCGCGATATATTATATTGAGACAAACTTTAAATAATTACTGTGGACTCTTTCTATTTCTATCACTCGAATCTTTCTGTAATTTAAATAGATTCCTACCTCGAATTCGAATTAATCGAG